>NW_024081440.1:0-120137 GCF_003009895.1 Hyaena hyaena | reverse complement strand
CATTCCCACCAACAGTGTAGGAGGGTGCCCGTTTCTCCACATCCTCGCCAGCATCTAGAGTTCTCTGATTTGCTCATTTTAGCCACTCTGACTGGTGTGAGGTGGTATCTCAGTGTGGTTTTGATTTGTATTTCCCTGATGAGGAGGGATGCTGAGCATCGTTTCATGTGTCTGTTGGCCATCTGGATGTCCTTTTTGGAGAAGTGTCTGTTCATCTCTTCTGCCCATTTCTTCACTGGGTTCTTTGTTTTTCGGGTGTGGAGTTTGGTGAGTTCCTTATAGATTTTGGATATTAGCCCTTTATCTGATATGTCATTTGCAACTATCTTTTCCCATTCCGTTGGTTGCCTATTAGTTTTGTGGGTTGTTTCCTTTGCTGTGCAGACAATTGTCATTTCATTTGAGCCTGTTACTCAACAAGGGCATTTACATTTTTTTAATATGATACCTAGTACATAAAATACTTTAGTAAGTAAGACAGACTACTCTGAAATTCTTTAATTACGTTAAATATTCTAACTATTAAGTTGTGCCCATTTCATTTCCTTGTCAGTGTGTATTTGTTTCAGTAGTGCTCCCCTTCTTTGCTTACAAACATTTAAATAAAGGAAAAATAAATGAGAGCCAGAACCATGAAAGTTTTTTTTATAAAAAGTAGACAACCGTTAGCCAAAGTTTAGAAGATTTTTAATCCACATATCAAAAACAGATCAGTTTTCAAAGTTTCCTGTATTTCTTGGCATAATCTATGATCGAATCAGTGACTCTCCGTGAAACCATACCATATATATGTGTATGTATGTGTGTATATATATACGTATGTGTATATATATATAGTTTAAATAGGCCTTTAAATCATTTGTAAAACCTTTTAATGACCGTGTACAAACGGCCTTTTAAATGGGCATTATATTACCCATTTATAGAGGAAATTTAGGCTTTGAGAAGTTGATGGCAAGCTAGTAGTAGAGTACCAATTACCATGCGGTATTTTCCCATGTTATCTTATTTTAAATAGGTAGATCATTTCCTGACAGTAAATTTGATCATTTTTGGTACATTATATAGCCGTATAATATTTCTCCATCTTACCAATTTCTCCTATTCATTTTTTTCTTTACTTTCTTTATTCAACTATGATTGTTTTCTTAGTTTTTATATAGTAAGAATGCCTCTATATCCTGCTTTTTATCAGGTGCTTTTCCCAGTTGCTTAGATACAAATTGTTGATTATAGTAATGATTTCCATCATTTTTCTTTGTTTTTTAGATTCCTGAATTTGACAACTTGTACCTGGACATGAATGGAATCATACATCAATGTTCCCATCCTAATGATGATGATGTTCACTTCAGAATATCAGACGATAAAATCTTTACTGATATTTTTCACTACTTGGAGGTGTTGTTTCGCATCATTAAACCTAGAAAAGTGTTCTTTATGGCTGTTGATGGTGTGGCTCCTCGAGCAAAGATGAACCAGCAGCGTGGGAGGCGTTTTAGGTAAAACATTTGTGGTTTATTTGAGAACACTATTTAGATTAATAAAATGTATTTTTTAAAGATAATTGACTTAATGCAGTGCATGTTTCTTTTCTGCCTAAATTCCCCCAGAAATGGAAATAACTGATTATGTCACACTTTATCAATCAAGTAAACAAATTAGTAGTGAAAGTGTCATTCTCAAAACTATGTTGGGCTGTATAAAGTTACTGTCATTCCACAGATTTTAAAACTTCTTGATAATAGCAGTACAATTGACCCTTGAACAATACAGTGGTAAGAGGCACCAATCCCCGCAAAGTCAGTAATGTGCATATCACTTGACTTCCCCAGAACTTAACTACTAATAGTCTACTGTTGACTGGAAGCCTTAGCAATAACATAAACAATAAACACATATTTTATGTTATATGTTATATGTATTACATACCATATTTGTACAATAAAGTAAGCTTAGAGAAAAATATTTTTAAGAAAATCATAAGGAAAATAGATTTACAGTACTGTACTGTATTTATTGAAAAAAATCAATGAGAGCACCTACGTGGCTCAGTCGGTTAGGCATCTGACTTCAGCTCAGGTCGTGATCTAATAGTTCATGATTTCAAGTCCCATATCAGCCTCTCTGCTGTCAGCATGGAGCCTGCCTCAAATCTCTGTCTCCCTCTTTCTTCCCCTCCATACCTTACTCAGTGTACTTTCTCTCTCTCTCTCTGTCTCAAAAATAAACACTAAAAAAAATCTGTGTACAGTGGACCCACACAATTCAATCCTGTGCTGTTCAAGGGTCAACTAGTAGAGAAAGCTCTGCAAGTAGTCTGCCCTGAATTAGAGAAATACGGGGTGAAATGAGAGATTATTCTAATGGAAACATCATTGACAATTTAATTCAACAAACATTTGTTAAATGCCCAAACCGTGGGCTAGATGCTGACTCTGATTGAGCATTGGTCCAAGTTGGATAGATAGGCAAGTGAGACTAAAAAGTGATTGATCAAGTATGAGAGGAGAGCTGAGTTAGAACATTTGAGGTATTATCAGCCCCAGTTATGTGAGTTTGATAGTAGGAAAAGTAAAAATGAGCAGAGGTACATAAAGTCAAAATCCTGAGCATGTGGAATAGTTTTTAAAAACAATGAGATCATTTGTGAGTAGAATAAGTAAAGAGAGTTGATAGAATTGATGGAAAGAAACCCTGAGTCCAGCGTGTGATGGGTTTTTAGCATAATGAATTCTTTCATCACAACAGCAGGTAAAGGAGTGGAAAGGGCACCTGTGAATCAAGTATGGAAGTCATCAAGGAAGATGAGAGTATACCTTGGAGAAGGCTAGCAATGAGAATGGGAAAAGGATGGAAAAATACTGATTTAAGTATCAAAAGAGAAAAGATACTGAAGATACTGGAACAACTGTAAAATCTTTTTTTTTAAATATTTATTTTGAGAGAGAGAGACAGCGTGGTGCATGCGAGGTGAGAGAAGGACAGAGGGAGAGGAAGAATCACAAGCAGGCTCCATGCTGACAGCACAAACCGTGAGATCCTGACCCAAGCCAAAATTAAGAGTCTAGACGCTTAACTGATTGAGCCACGCAGGCACCCCCTGTGAAATCTATTTTTTTTTTAAGTTGCTTTACTTATTTTGACAGACAAAGAGAGCAGAGAATCCCAAGCAAGCTCTGCTGTCAGTGCAGAGCCCGACGCAGGGCTAGAACCCACAAACCATGAGATCACAACCAGAGACAAAACCAAGAATCGGACGTTCAACCAACTGAGCCACTCAGGCACCCCACCTTTAAAGACAAGGACCATGTGTTAGTAAATTTAGATTGTCAGGTACCACCCTAGACTTACTTAATTTGAATCTCTGAAAATTAAGCCCTGGAAACTATTTTTACCAGACTCCCCTAGTATTTGTTAAACTAGTTTGGGGGAACTACTGGTCTAGAAAATGTAGTGTTGAGAAAGGATTATATAAGCCCACTATATCAGTCATTTTTCAGCTGCAGAAATAGAAACTTGGCTATTTTAAGCAGAAGGGGATATAATACAAAAAATTAAGAGCTTATAAAAATCATTGTAAGAGCAAAAAGGATGGGAATTTAGGTGAGCCTTCAAGAGTGACTCAGAACAGCACTATAGAACTGACCCACCAGTGGTGCTATTACTACAACATTCAGGACGATGAGTTCAGAGGCCCCCACCAGAACAGGTGGTTCCAGGAGTGTATTCCTTTATCTGTGATCCAGGGATTAAGAATGTATACCTGATGGGGTGCCTGGGTGGCTTAGTCAGTTAAGCGTCCGACTTTCGCTTAGGTCATGATCTTGCGGTCCGTGGGTTCGAGCCGCGTCGGGCTCTATGCTGACTGCCAGCTCAGAGCCTGGAGCCTGTTTCAGTCTGTGACTCCCTCTCTCTCTGACCCTCCCCTGTTAACGCTGTCTCTCTCTCTCTCTCTCCTAGAAATAAATAAAACATTAAAAAAAAATTAAAAAAAAAAAGAAGGTATACCTGAATTATTGGCTCCAAAATTACATCACTTTAGTTGTAATTCAGCAATCAAGAAGTCACCACTGTATCTGTTTGCTCCAGAGCCCAGTGTTCCTTGTAGATCAGTAGATCTACAGTAGATCTGCTGTAGCCCAGTAGATCTGCACCTTGCTTCTCAGCACCTACAAAACTACTGAATATTGAGAACTCTTTCACTATTGGTGAAATACACATACCCCATAAACCCAGTGCCTCAACAGTCATAACAGACTTCACCACACAGCACTTCCACCCTTCTAAATCTTTTATGGAGATGTCTGACTGACAGAATCTAAGTTATATCCATTCACCTAGTGGCAAGGAAGCCTGAGAATTTAATCTTTTAGCTTTCTAACCTCTCCCAGTATCAGAAGACAAACTAGGAGAATAAAATGGATGTTGAGGGCCAATCCACCATAGCCCTCAAAAGCATTTACTAAATATTGTGCTGACATTGAGTGCTCCATGTTTCCCTGAAATCCTACAATCAGCTTTTTCTCATATTCCATAGAGACTATTTTCCCCATAATCTTTAATTACATATAATCTTTCTGCATCTCTTACTCATTTTAAAATCTGCTGCTGTCTGGCTTTCATCCCGAGCACTAAAACTCCCTTACAAGATTGTGAATAGACTGTATAGCTAAATCTAAAGAAGAATTCTCTATGTATATGACTTTGTTTATCTACAGTTTTTAACAGTGTTAACCATTCTTTCTTGAAATTCCTTTCCTTGACCTTTATGTAACCACACTCTCTGAATGCACTTTCTTGGTCTCCCTGTTCGCTTCTTCTGCCTTTTTCTTAAATACTGATTTTTCTTAAGGTTTTGTTGTTGGTCCTGAGTGATCCTATCCAATGGTTTTAGTTACCGTGTCTATACTGATAACTCCCAAATTTATCTTCCTGGTGGATATCTCTCTCCAGAACCCCTATATATCCAAATTTCTCCTTTTAGATACTATAGATACATTTCAGGCTTAACATGTTCAGAACTGAACTCCACTTCAAAACTGCCTTCCTTCTGCTTCCTTTTTCAGTGAATGAATGGTAACCCCATGCAAATAGCTGGTCAACCAGAAAGTCCCAAGAGCAATTTGGACTACTTCTTCCTCATTCTCCACACCTAATTCCTGTTTATCCAGTCTCTTAAATTTGTCATATATATTTACTTGTTTTCACCTTTACTGCTACTATCTCAGCCAAGGCTACCATAATCTTCCACCTAGATTGCTTCAGTAGTCTTTCCTTGTCCCTGTCCCATGCATTCTCTATAATGTAGCCACATTAGACATTATGGCTGTTAAGTTTTCTGTCTCCCAACTAGAGTGTAAGCTCTGTGAAAATAGGAATCTTTGCTGTTATATCCCCAAAACTTGTCACATAGTAACATTGAATAATTATTTGTTCATTCACAGGAAGGAAGGGGAGAAAAGAGCAAAGAATGGCTTCTATTGGAGAAATGACAAATAAGTTGTTATCTTCATAGTTTTTGTTATTTTGAAGGGGTTAGTAAGAGAGAGAAGTTACATATGAAGAAGAGTTTATCATAGACAGTTCTGCAGGGCACAGTAGATAGAGGTTGTAGTAAGTACATAAAGCAGAGCTTCCTAACATAAATGCCATATGGTTTATACTGTGTGCCACAGACAGGAGAAGCAAAAACAGGAATTGGGATGCCTGTTTTCAAATCTAGGTCTGTCTGACTCTAAAACTCAAGTTTTTTTCAGTAAATCCTGTTGCCTCAAAAATGAGACAATTTTGGCAAGTCATGATGCCATTAATGTTATTAGACTTTGATTTTAAATGTTTTTTATGAGGAAACCCAAATTGCACCCAATTGTAATTACAATTTTACAATTATTTTTATGTAATATTCTTAGAGATCATTTTAATAATGTAATTCCTGTTTGATATTATTACTCAGTGTAAAATGTATGTATAATGAATGCTTAATGCTCTAGTTTTGAGCTTATTTGTATACTTTTGAGTTATGTTAAGGAAAGAATTATAAGTATTTGTATTGTTCTGGATCAGTTTCAAAAGAATTACTTTGGGGCACCAGAGTGGCTCAGTTGGTTAAACATCCAACTACAGCTTAGGTCATGATCTCTTGGTTTGTGAGTTTCGAGCCCCATGTAGGGCTCTGTGCTGACAGCTCAGAACCTGCTGCCTGCTTAGATTCTGTGTCCCTCTCTTGTTCTGCTCCTCCCCCACTCATGGTCACTCGTTCTCTCTCAAGAATAAATAAACATTTTAAAAAAATTTTAAAGAACTACTTTGTAAATATATGTAAAAAATATTTGTAAAAATTTGTCAATTTTATAGTGTTGTAATGTTCTCCTATAGTTATCTGAAAAACTCAATTCTTTAAGTAAATAACAATTCTGTGGCTCATCTTTATCAATTATAATCATTTCAAAACTTGTGTTATGTTTCGAACCTCAAATTGGTTAATTAATATTTTAGTTTAAAAAGTGTCTAAATAACAGTTTGTTTTATGTAAAAATCTGTGCTTTTTCCTAAAATCCTTAAGATATTTTTTCCCTTAATATTTAAGGTCAGCAAAAGAGGCAGAAGACAAAATAAAGAAGGCGTTAGAAAAAGGAGAAACTCTTCCTACAGAGGCCAGATTTGATTCCAACTGTATTACACCAGGTAAATTCACTGAGAGAAAAATTCTAAGAGATTTAAATGTAAATGTAAATTTTTTTCAGATGTATTCTAGTCTGTATTTTGTCCTTAAGAGTCCATTTGCGGTTTTCCCAGTTGTGTCTCCTCATGAGATATCTTGATTACCTTGATAATAAGTGCTCCTCTAAAGACCCACAGTAGGGATTTACAGAGGTTGATAAAAAGCAGCTGTGGACAGGACTGTCCCAGATGAACACCCTTCCAAACATACAAGGATCTTACAAGATCCATCATACTCCCACCATTAGTATGAAAACTGACCCAGTGAAATTGAGTCATGTTCATGGACCTGGCTTGTTGTTTTTGGGATAAGAAACCCATTCTCCTAGTCCAGAGCACTTACTATTGTATTTCTTAAAGGCAGTCAAAAATTCTGTGACTTTAAGAATAAATGAATTTATCAGTATTATAAGTTTAATATAACTTTTATATGCAACAACATACTTTGTACTTACTAGAGCTTGTCTAACACATTATCTTCTTTTACTTTGAAAAAATCTTAAAATCTCATTTTCTCATGACTTCTTTACTAACTATGGTAATTTTGTCTTTCATTTAAGTGTTCTTATCATACATTGCTTGATTTAATAACCAGTTTTATCCTGATGTGGTTTAAGACTGTGTTGCCTTTGACTATTGACCCTCTGGACTTTTCCTGAATCACTGTAAATTCAGTTTCCAGAATAGTAATTTTCCGGGTAAACAGTAATAATAATAATAGTTGTTGTTATTGTTGTTGTTATTAGCAATCTGACTAAAACTACAGGCCTTAAAAAACATTCAGAAGCCAGCAGAGGAAATAGAAGATTGAGGTCATTAGAGAGTTGAAACTCTGCCCTTGTGTGAAGATACTGAAACATACTTCTGAGGCAGTCGTAACATTTCTTGATTTACCTACATGAAATTAACTTCATTTTACAGTGAGCAGTGAAATGAGAAGCAGTTGTAATATTTTCTAGGGAAAGGTACAAAATTACTTGCTTTTAAAGATAAGCATGAGGGGTTTTCCTTTGGAGGAATACCTAGGTATTTCCTGGACACTCAGATCTAATTTCATGTTGTCTCTGGGAACTCACTCTTTTTTATGTCTCTCTCAGATTAAACTTTTTATTTTTATTTTTTTCAGATTAAACTTTTTAAAACTTTTTATTTATAGGGACTGAATTCATGGCCAGGTTACATGAACACCTGAAGTATTTTGTAAATATGAAAATTTCTACAGATAAGTCGTGGCAAGGAGTTACCATCTACTTCTCAGGCCATGAGGTTATTATCTTTTTTTATTTAAAGATATTTTTAAATTTAATATTCTAACGTATAGTATATTACCACATTTTTTTTTAAACACATATTTAGACTCCCGGAGAAGGAGAACATAAAATCATGGAATTTATCAGATCTGAGAAAGCAAAGCCAGATCATGATCCAAACACCAGACATTGTCTTTATGGTTTAGATGCTGACTTGGTAGGTATAACATTTGTTTTTATTATAACCTTATGCCATTGTAGTTAAATATCTAAGAGACTTCTATAAGAAGCTTTCTGGCTGTAGAAACAAATATTGGAGACATGATAATGATTGCTACTTCTGCTATTAGCAAAGTTTAAAACAATTAGAAAATGAAGTCTTTTGAGGCACCTGGATGGCTCAGTCAGTTAAGCATCCAAACCAAAACATTTGGTTTTCGCTTAGGTCATGATCCCACAGTTCAAGAGTTCAAGTCCCATATCAGGCCCTGTGCTAACAGTGCAAACCTGCTTAGGATTCTCTCTCGCTCTCTCTCTCTACCTCTCCTCCACTCGCATGCGCACCCTCTCACAAAATACATAAATAAAATTTTAAAAAAACCTCTTTTGCCATAATTTATGATCAGCAGGTCTCTATAATTTTCACACTTGGCTGGTCCTAGTGCTATGAGTACTCTGCTGTGATCAGGGTAGAGGGGGCTTTTTAACCTCATGCTTGATACATAACTTTTAATAATACCTGATCTGATAACTCCATGACCCAAATAACTTTACTTTTTTTGTTTAAACTTTTTATTATGGAAATTTTCAAACATGAAGTACAGAAGATAATACAATGAAACTTTATATAGCCTTTATCCACCTTAAATAATTTTCAACCTAAAATAAATACTCTACCTTAAATATTATATAATTTTCCTTTTCTTATCCCTAGCCATCTATTTCCTTTCTCCTACTTCGCTTGACTCTTGAAGTATATTCCAGGCATTATATCATTTAATCTTTCTCTAAAGGAGAAGAGCTGTTTAAAATAAATAACCACAATGCCATTATCCTACATAAAAATTAACAATCACTGTTTAATATACAAATAACCATTTGGTATTCACATTTTCCTGATTGCTTCAGAAATGTTTCATCTTGTTTTGTATGAATCAAGAATGAAATAAACAATATATGTTTATATATATATTGATTGATATGTCTCACTAGACTATTTGAATGACTTACTTTGGACATTAGAATACTATATGAGAGGGGCATCTGGGTGACTCATTTGGTTCAGCATTCCACTTTTGATTTTGACTCAGGTTGTGATCTCAGGGTTGTGAGATTGAGCCTGCATTTGGCTCAGTGCTTGTACAGAGTCTGCTTAAGACTCTCTCTCTCCTTGACTCTGCCCCTACTAACCTTGTGTATGCACTCTCTTTCTCTAAAATAGAAAAGGAAAGGAAAGAATACTATAATACTATATGAGAAAATTAAATGAAAATGACCTTTTCTAGGTGTTTTTCTTTAAATTTTCACATGGTAGAGGTATTCTGTCCTCCAGAAGAATCTTACATTCCTCTATCATGGAAAGCTACAACTTCTAATTTCTTACCCATTTTCCCCATGGCACATGGAAAGGTGTGAAAACCTAGAGAAGGTTTTGGGGATTTTTGTGGGGGGTGGGCAGAGTGGCAGTTACAGCGGTGATGTCAGTCTAAGGTAAACATTTTTTCTTAGAAAAATACATTCATTTTAGCCCATTCATAACTTGGGAGTGGACCAAATTTTGATATTTATATAATGTGCTGATGTTTTTATTAAATAAGCATCTTTTTTCTACATAGAAATGTTTTTTATTTAATTGCTTTTATGAACCTGATACTATAAAAAACAAGAGAATAGAAACAGTTTTTAATCATTTTTCAACAGATCATGCTTGGATTAACAAGTCATGAGGCACATTTCTCTCTTTTAAGAGAAGAGGTTCGGTTTGGTGGCAAAAAGACACAAAGGTAAATCATACTGCATATATGTTAAAAGAAAGAACAATTAAATTAAGAATAATGGCCATTTAACAGATAAATGATCTGTAAAGAGTTTCTCCCATTCATTTTTATTCTGCTGATAGTGTCATTTGATGCACAAAATTTTTAATTGTGACAATGTCCATTCTGTTTTTTCTTTTGTTGCTTGTACTTTTAGCGTAATATCCAAGAAATTGCCAAATCTAATGTCATAATGTGTTTTCCCATTTTAGGAGTTTTGTAGTTTTAGCTCTTAGGTTTAGGGCTTTTGTCCATGTTATGAATTACTATATTTTGTAAAAGGGCCAACTTCATTCTTTTGCACGTGGATATCCAGTTTTCCCAAAATCATTTGTTAAAAATACTGTCTTTTCCCCATTGAGTGGTCTTGGCACTGTGGTCAAAAACCACTTGACCATATATGCAAGGGTTTATTCCTGGGCCCTGTATTCTATTCACTTGATCTCTATGTTTGTCTTTATGCCTTACCACCATATTTTTATTACTGAAGCTTTGTAGTAAGTTTTGAAATCTGAAAGGGTGAGACCTCCAACTTTGTTTGCCTTTTTCAGGATTACTTTGACTGTTTGGGTTCTCATGAGCTTAATAATTTTTAGGATGGATTTTTTATTTGTGTAAAAAATGTTATTGGGATTTTTTTTTGTTTGTGTGGAAAAATGTGATTGGGATGGCATTGATTCTGTACTTCCTTTGGGTGCTATTTACAGTTTTATAGTAAGTCTTCCAATTAATCAGTGCAGAATGTTCTCCAATTATTGTGTCTTCTTTAATTTCTTTTGGAGGTGTTTTATAGTTTTAATATATAAGCCTTGCTCTGTGTTTTTTTATTTGTTTTTGCTTTTATTTAAAAAAATGTTTTGATGGGGGCGCCTGAGTGGCTTAGTCGGTTAAGTGTCCGACTTTCGCTTAGGTCATGATCTCACGGTTCGTGGGTTCGAGCCCCGCGTCAGGCTCTGTGCTGACTGCCAGCTCAGAGCCAGGAGCCTATTTCAGAGTCTGTATCTCCCTCTCTCTCTGACCCTCCCCTGCTCGCACTGTCTCTCTCTCTCTCTCTCTCTCTCTCCTAGAAATAAATAAAAATATTTTTAAAAAAATGTTTCGATGTAGTCACTATTCTGTACATTACATCTCCAGGACTTAATTATCTTAAAGTTTTCACCTTTTGGCCACCTTCACCCATTTTGCCTCGCCCTCACTTTTCTACCTCTGGGACCCATCTTTCTTCTCTATCTATGATTTTGGGTTTTTTGCCTCTATTTTTTTTTCTTTTGCCTCCTTGGTCAGACAGTTTCTTCCTAAATTTTTACTCTTTTGAGTGGTATTCTAAATAGAATTGTTTCTTAATTTCTTTTTTGGATTGTTTTTGCTGGTATGTAGAAACACAGCTGATTTTTATGTGTTGATCTTGTATCCTGCAACTTTTGTGGATTCTGTGGGATTTTCTGTGTATGGAATCATGGCATCTGTAAACAGAGATAATTTTACTTCTTTTTCAGTTTGTATTGCCTCTTATTTCTTTGCTTGCCTAATTGCCCTGGCTAGGACTTCTAGTATTGTGTTGAAGAACTATAGTGAAAATGGGCATCTTTGTCTTGTTCCTGATCTTAGAAGGAAAGCTTTCAGTCTTCTACCATTGAATATGATATTAGATTGGTGTTTTCCATAAATTCCTTTGTTCATGTTTAGGAAGTTCCCTTCTTACTTGACTAAGTACTTTTATCATTGAAGGGTATTGAATTTAACAAATGTTTTCTTTGCTAGTTAATGGTATGGTGTTTTTTCCTTTGTTTATTAATGTGATCTATTACATTGATTTATTTTCTTACATTGAGCCATCCTTGCATTCCTGGGATAGATCCACTTGCTCATGATACATAATTCTTTTAAAACACTATTGTCAGTTTAGGGATGCCTGGTTGGCTCAGTCGGTTAAGTGTCAGACTTCCAGCTAAGGTCATGATCTCCTAGTTCGTGCGTTCAAGCCTCACATCAGTCTCTGTGCTGACAGCTCAGAGCCTGGAGCCTGCTTCGGCTTCTGTGCCCCCCTCTTTCTCTGTCCCTTCCCTGCTCGCACTCTGTCTCTCTCTCTCAAAAATTAATAAGCATTAAAAAATTTTTAAATGCTATTGTCACTTTATATTCTTACTTCTGGTTAAGCTTGGAGTACTGGCCAGTAACTAGGAATATAGGTCCCTATACCAAGCCCGGGAAAGATAAGAAGAAAGGAGTGATGAAGATTCATCATTGAAGCCTTTGTCTGTACTGCAGTAGGCAGAAAAGTATATATACTCATTTATATGTATGCCTTCTGCTTGTGGCCAGCCTTCAGTGGTCCAGATCCCACTGGTTCCTTAAATCAGTTATCTATTATTTAGGCCTTCTTCATCCTAAGAATCGTTCCACAGAAAGCATCATGCAGACTAATTATTTTGAACTTTATGTTATATCTATTATAATTATACTTTTATCTTTTATCTTTAGCTACCCTGCAGCTTTCATATAAATTACATGCCTAGATTTTAAGGATTAATTATCTTCTAATGATAAGTTTTATTTTAAGCTTCACTGCATTTTTTAAATTGAACCTTAAAGATGTAACTAACTCTATATTGATCATCTGACTGATTACAGGGTATGCGCACCAGAAGAAACCACATTTCACCTCCTACATTTGTCTTTAATGAGAGAGTATATTGACTATGAGTTTTCATTATTGAAAGTAAGTATTAATATAGCTCTGGTACAAAGAAAATGTGCAAGAAGAATTTCCATACAAGTTGACTTTTTTCCATTTTGCTATAGGACAAGATCACATTTAAATATGATATTGAAAGGATAATAGATGATTGGATTTTGATGGGATTTCTTGTTGGCAATGATTTTATCCCTCATCTACCTCATTTACATATTAATCATGATGCACTGCCTCTTCTTTATGGAACATATATTACCATCCTGCCAGAACTTGGTGGTAAGAAAAGTTTAATATTATTTTGAAAAGACTACTTTAATTTAGCACTCAGCTAACCCTAAAAATGTCACTCAGTTTATTAGATTATTGCATGCACAGCTAACGTAGGGAAAAAATTGGGAGTTTCTTTTGGTCTAAGGCACTAAGCTCTGAGGTTGTAATTTTCAGTGGTTCACAAGAAAAGAAAATGACAAGAGTTAAGCAGCCTCGTTTATTGATACCTAACTAATCTCTGCCTTTGATTATTTAAGAAAGATGTACACTGAGGGAAAGAGAAGCACCTGAGTGGCTCAGTCAGTTAAGCGTCCAACTTCCACTCAGGTCATAATTGCACAGCTCCTGAGTTCAAGCCCTCCATCAGTCTCTGTGCTGACAGCTCAGAGCCTAAATCCTGCTTCACATTCTGTGTCTCCCTCTCTCTCTGTCCCTCCCCTACTTGTGCTCTGTCTCTGTCCTCTAAAAAGTAAATATTAAAAAAAATTAAAATGAGGGAAAGATTTTTCATTTAAAATGAGAAATTGATAAACAGTGGAGAATGCTGAATAAAGTGGACAACAGAATAGCAGGGCATTAGTTCTTCTCAACTTAACATATCAAGTAAGTAATCTGTATAGATTCTAGAACATATTTAAGTTATCAAATGTTGGAAATGTAGGAGGATTATTATGTGAACCTAGAATTTATTTTGCTTTAGTTCTTATGTATTTTATATTATAATAACATGAAGCTCACAGAAACTAGTACCAGTTATATTGCCCATTTGAGTGTTTTTCTTGATTAGTAGAATGTCAACATGAAACATTTTGTAAAAAAGAATTTTATAGAATTGTTTCAAAAAAATAACATCAGCTTTTAGTAGATATTTAGTTTTTGTTCCTTTTAGGTTATATTAATGAAAATGGATATCTCAACTTACCTCGATTTGAGAAATACCTTGTGAAACTGTCAGACGTAAGTAACCAGGTATTATTTTCCTGTTCCAGGATAGCTATAAATGGTCAGAAACCAATTACATAGTACTTAAAAAGTTTTGGTACTTTTACTCCAATTGATCATTCTGAATAGTTTCACCTAAATTATTTTTATTTTTATTTGCTTTTTTATTTTAATTTTCATAATAGTAGATGAAGTCCTCATGTGCATAAAAAAGAAACATTCTTTGATTTCCTATGCCCCATAAGTAGCAACAGTTTCATTTGTATTCTTTCAGACATACTTCAGTTATTTTTAAATGAATTTAAATATTTTTGTATAGTTTGATCGGGAACACTTCAGTGAAGTTTTTGTGGACCTAAAGTGGTTTGAAAGCAAAGTTGGTAACAAGTACCTCAATGAAGCAGCAGGTGTCGCAGCAGAAGAAGCCAAGAGCTACAAGGAAAAGAAAAAATCAAAGGTATCTATTTCTTAGGTGTCCTTTCGTGTTTTTAGCTGTTAAACTAAACTGATATTCTATGCTCCTCACTTTTCTTCTTATTTTTGGAGTTGCCTCATTTCATTTCATTTCTTATCTTTTTCTATGGAACATTTAAAAATCTGGTTTCTTCTCTATTAGATTCTATCATTTTGTTGTTGTTTTTATTTATTTCTGAGAGAGAGAGAGAAAGAGAGAGTGTGTGTGTGTGTGTGTGTGTGTATAACCAGGGGAGGATCAGGGAGACACAGAATCTGAAACAGGCTCCAGGCTCTGAGCTGGCTGTCAACACAGAGCCCAACGCGGGAGGCTCGTACCCATGAACTGTGAGATCATGACCTGAGCCGAAGTCGGACACTTAACGGACTGAGCCACCCAGGCGCTCCTAGATCCTATCATTTAAATCTGATCTTTAAAAGTCAACTTCTCTTGGGGTGGCAGGTCAACTCAGTCGGTTAAGTGTCCGACTTCGGCTCAGGTCATGATCTCAGGTTCGTGGGTTTGAGCCTCATGTCGGGCTCTGTACTGACAGCCAGCTCAGAACCTTGGAGGCTGTTTCAGATTCTTTATCTCCCTCTCTCTCTGACCCTCCCCTGCTCATGCTGTCTCTCTCTCTCTCTCTCTGAAATAAATAAAACATTAAAAATAATAATAAATAAATAAAAATCAACTTCTCTCTTTTTTAATGTTTATTTTATTATTTTTTAAATTATGTTTTTAATGTTTATTTTTGAAGGAGAGAGAGAGACAGAGCTCAAACGGGGAGAGAGGTGGAGATAGAGGGGGACACAGGATCTGAAGCAAGCTCCAGGCTCTGAACTGTCAGCACAGAGCCTGAAGCGGGGCTCGAACTCACAAACAACAAGATCATGACCTGGGCCGAAGTCAGACACTTAACCGACTGAACCACCCAGGTGCTACAATGATTATTTTTTTTTGAGAGAAGAAAGAACATGAACAGGGGAGGGACAGAGAGAGAGGGAGACACAGAATCTGAAGCAGGCTTCAGGCTCTGAGCTGTCAGCACAATGCCCAACATGGGGCTCGAACTCACAAGCTGTGAGTTCATGACCAGAGCCAAAGTCAGACTCTTAACCGACTGAGCCACCCAGGCACCTCTAAAAATCAACTTCTTATTTTCACCTTTGAAAAAGAACATTCTGTTTTCTTTGGTCATCCATTCTATTAGTAAGTGTAGCAAAACTTCTAAATATAATTGCCCAAAAAATTAGTTACCTTTTGTAAAATGTGGGTACTTATACAACATTTAATATTGAGATGTTAACTAGATCAGTGATTTTTCTATAGAAATATAAAATATAACCATAGGCTAGATTAGGAGAAATTATTACACAGTATGTAATAAATACTAGGTGTTCAATAAATTAATGATTGAATCATTGAGAATATGCTAATACCCTATAAAACATCACTAATAAACTTAAGGAATGTCTTATGTGTATTAGTGTGGAAAATAAACCTCTTCTGAAGCTTTCTGAACTTTGGAAGCTTTTGGGTTCTGATAAAATTGAGGAGTTTCCTGCACTCTCCTTTCTATACTGGTTCTATTTAGGTTCAAGCTTAGTAACTCTTGCTCCAGAAAGAGCAGTTACCCTGATTTTCTCTAATGTATTCCTAATTGGTTAGCTTTCCTTATTGGAACTTAAGAGCGGTCAGTTTGCATTCTACTATGTTATTTCTCTTAAGAAAACAAGCTCAGCAACTTTTTGGGAATCTGTACTCAAAAAATTACACCTCAGTAATCCCTGGCTCTACCCGTCTCAACTCCTTCCTTAAGCTTCCCAAGTCTTCAGGCTTATGTAGTTAACATTAGGGACACTGACAAAATGAGAGGAACTAGAAGAAAAGCCCAAGCCCAGGAAGTTAGCAGAGGCCTTAGTTTGGATAAACAAAAGGGAATGGGGATAAGGGAATAGGAAGAACTAATGAGAGTCCCTGGCAGTAGATAGGCAATCAGAAAATAAAAGAGAGAAAAGTTGAGATCATAAGGGAGGAAAAACAGATGGGCAGGATGTGATGAAATAAGAGAACTATAGAAAAGCAAGTGAGTTGCATGAGAGAAAAATTTAGAAGTGGAGAATAGTTAACAGTTATAAAAATGACAGAATCCAGGGGGCACCTGGGTGGCTCAGTTGGTTAAGACTCCAACTTTGGCTCAGGTCATGAGCTTATTGTTTGCGAGTTCCAGCCCCACACTGGGCTCCGTTCTAATAGCTCAGAGCCTGGAGTCTGCTTCAAATTCTGTGTCTCCCTCTGCTCCTCCCCTGCTGTGCTTGGTCTCTCAAAAATAAATAAATAAACATTTTAAAAAGGTAAAAAAAAATATATATATATATATACATATATATATATAAAAGAATGACAGAATCAGGGACACTGAAAATCTGTAATCAGTGGAATCAATTATAAATGAATAGATTATGTTAATACAATAGATGAGAATTACCTCTTACATATTTTTGAGAGTCCTGAATGTTAAGTTCTATATAATAAAGATTTAGAGAACAAGTGATATAAAACAAAAAATATTACACAGTATTTGAGGATTTTCATTTATATTTTTTTCTTGAGAGAGAGACAGTACATAGTACATGCACATGTAAATGTCCACCAATGGGGTAGGGGCAGAGGGAGAGAATCTTTGGGCGTGGAGCCCAAAGCATGGCTTGATCTTACAAATTGAGATCATGACCTGAACCAAAATCAAGAGTTGGACACATAGCTAACTGAGCCACCCAGGCACCCCCAAGATTATTTCTTAAATAAACTTTTACAGTGTATCACTAAAGGGACATTCAGTTCTTTTTAGTATTTTTTAAATGTCCCTGTTAAGTGTCTTACTTTGAAATACATCTTGCCATTAATTTTATATTGATTTATAATTTTTGTAGGGCCAGGAAAACTCTTCCATATGTTGGGCTGCTTTAGACAAAAATGGAGAAGTGGTAACTTCTAAGGGTGAGTACAACCTCTATATTCAACATATGTTATTTTTTTTACAGAACAGTTATTATTTCTTTCCTTAATAAGTACTAATTTCAATAATAGTGTATAGAACAGATTTCTGTGATAGTATATAAGCATCTGCTTTGATACGTATTTATCAAAGCATTAGGTGGAAAAACAGAGTATTCGTAATTGTCAGTCACTATCTTTCTGGTCTTTTTTCCAGATAATTTAGAAGATGAGACTGAAGATGATGACCTATTTGAAACTGAGTTTAGACAATATAAAAGAACATATTACATGACGAAGATGGGAGTTGATGTAGTATCTGAGTACGTTTTTGCCAATGTTTTTACTTTAAAATAGAAAAAAAATCAGATTTTGTATTCAGAAAACAACATGATAGTTAAAGTAGTGGGAGAGGAGAATTCTTTGTTATGTAAATTATTGTAGTGTCAATCTTTCAACTACCATGGTTTTGGAGGTGATATTAACTGATGTGTTATATTCCTATGATAAAAATTGCCAAGTAGAAAATGGTTAGTTTTGTTTCTGCTTTTCATTTTCCAAACACACATCACACTTACTACAAAGACTAACTCGCTTGGCCCCAGGCTAATACCTAGTCTAAAAGTTCCTTAAGAACTTGACCTCTAGAATGGTGGCTTTAACACTTTATTTTGTTTTATTTTTAAATGTTTATTTATTTTTGAGACACAGAGAGACAGAGAATGAGCAGAGGAGGGACAGAGAGAAAGGGAGACACAGAATCTGAAGCAGGCTCCGGTCTCTGAGCTGTCAGCACAGAGCCCGACGGGGGCTCAAACCCATGAACCGCGAGATCATGACCTGATCATGACGCTTAACCAACTGAACCACCCAGGTGCCCCTGTGGCTTTCACACTTTTAAACTGCAGCCCACGATAGGAACTACATATGTTTGTGTTTTATGTAATTAACAAAATCTTAAAAAGTGCTTACCAAGTGCCAGGTGCTATTCTAAACATTTTTAAAATACGGACTTAATTAATTCTCACAATTCATTAAGATAAGTAAATTATTACTATTTTACAATAGAAGAAGTTAAGGAATTGAGAGCCTTCTTTTTTTAAAGTGGATTCTTTTTTTTTTTAGAGAGTTTATTTTTAAGTAATCTGTACTCAATATGGAGCTCAAACTTACAACCTCAAGATTGATAGTTGCATGCTCTACTAACTGAGCTAGCCAGGCACCCCAGGGAATCAACAGGCTTAAAATGACTTGTCTAAGGTGACATAGTCAATGAGTGGCAGAGCCAGGATTTGAACACAGGGAGTCTGGCTCCAGATTTAATATTCTCTCTCTCTTTTTTAAAAAATGTTTATTTTTTTATTATTATTTGTTTTTTAGTAATCTCTATACCCAACATGGAGCTCAAACTGACAACTCTGAGATCAAGAGTCACAAGCTCTTCCAACTGAGTAGCCAGGCACCCCCAGAATTTATACTCTTGACCACTAGATGAGGCTACTTCTCTATAAGTGAAATAAGAGCTTCATGAAATGCCATTACCCTTTTTCATGCTCACATATTATACATAGATATTTTCTATACCATTATTTTTTAATATAATCAACTACTAAGTACTAGATATTTTCTAGAGTCTGCCCAGAAATAGACCCAAGCTTTCAGACATTGCCTTATATACTCTCAGACTGTCTTCTAGTCTAGAAATAGTCTTTCTGGTCTATATTCACACTGACCTGCAGTAACTAGAGGTAGAGGAATTCTAGTACAAGTCACCAAATCATTTGAAGCTTTGTCAACTACTGTTAGCATGTAAGACTTTGGAGACTCGAGAAATGAAATATTTAAAATAGTTATGCTTCTAATCCTTTATTTAATCCTTATATTTCCTTGATTACAGTTATGTAGTGATATAATATCTGCTGTTGACACTAAATGCTTAATTTGATAGTTAACAAATCTGTTTTATTTCCCTTTTCTTTTATATATTAAACTATAGGGTTATGAAAATGTGATACCATTTATTTGCCTAGCAAATAAGCAAATCTTCTAAAATTATTATATTTGATGTTTTTTCCAGGAGTAATGGTAGTGTTCTTCCTTAATTACTGATGAGAATATAAGTTGGTAAAATTATTTGGAAAGTACATACCCAAAAAGTTTTAAAATATTTATCCCTTTGACTCAACAATTCTAATTATTAATCTACTTAAAAATATAAACTTAGACAGAAGATCCTTATACAAAGGATGTTTATTACAAAGTTTTTTTTAATAGTACAGAATTAGAAATTATCTACATGTTTTCATAATCATGTCCATCTCCTCTTTGTCACAGTCACCATCTTGCCATAACACTGTCTCCAGAATCTGTAGACCTGCTAAACCGGTACTTATAAAAAGTTCATAATAATTTAGAAAGAGAGTTATAGTATATTACTAAATACAAATTTCAAAAGCAGGACACAAAATCATATATACAGTACACTCTCATTATTATTAACCAAAAAAAAAAAAACACAAAACACACCCGGGCACAGCAAAAAGACTGAAAAGAAATATACCAAAATATAATGGTAATTGCTGTTAGGTGATAAAAATGCTTTTCTTCATTAATAATGAGAAATTTTTCATTTTTAAATGTGTTACCTCCCAGAAATACTGAGATCTGGAAATTCTAATTGCATCTCTACCTGAATTTTGGTAACAGACACTAATAGGTTTATGGCTACTTTTTGGCTTTAGCCAAAGGCTCATGTGTGTGTGTCTGTGTATGTCTGTGTCTGTATTGTGTGTAGGAGTAATTTTACCTTAAATTATGGTCTTTGAGACAGAAAGAATTAGAGGGAATTTTGTTCAGTGGGTATAATAGCACTGTTCAACTTGTGTTCTAGCTGCTGTAACCAGATTTTAGTCTTCTTGGTTTCCTCCTGGGATTCATACTCCCTGATAGTTTCCCATCCCTGTCTCCCATCATACCCTATTTAGGAGTGGTAGTACCACTTTTTAGAAAGCTTCTTTGGCTATATCCTCAAACTTTAAATCACAGGTATAGTACATTGACTGAATAAATATGCATAGTAGGTTTAAGTCTTCTAATAGTCACTTTAGGAAAACTATATGGCAGAACTTCAGTCTGATAGGATGGAATTTGTTTTAAATAATATTTTGGAATTTTTCTGATTACAGTGTTTAACTTATTCATTGATTACATAAAACATATGTGAGGCTGAGTGAATCAGATATCATGCTCTAGAGATAAATGACCTGTCTTCAAACATTAATGTTATAATGAAAATATTCTTTTCTGTTTTTAGTGACTTTCTGGCTGATCAAGCTGCTTGTTATGTTCAGGCAATACAGTGGATTTTGCACTATTACTATCATGGAGTTCAGTCCTGGAGCTGGTGAGGGAATAAAACAAAAATAAAGTTTTGATTTTTTTTTTTTTAAATAATGAGTCATTCTGTAATCTCATTTGGGGTTCTCCTTTCTTTTTATTTCTACTTATGGTGGCATTTTATAAAAGACATATATGGCCAAGTTTAAATGAATTATTGGTAATCTTGTCTTATAGGAAAATACTTTTTTTTAAAGACCTTTGTGTAAAAAAGACACTTCCAGCCCTAGCAGATGACCAATAGTGAAAGCTCTTTAAATCGAAGGATTTAAAATTCTGTATCATATTGAATAGGCTGTGACAAACTCTTGATAATTATTGGGTCTGAGTGATGGTTATATATGGTTGTTCATTATATTTTTTGCTACATTATTGTATGTTTGAAAAACTTTTTCTATTGAGTGATTATTAAAGAATGGGTTATTTGAATGTTATACTGGGAAAGGTAAAAAAGAAAGGAGAAAGGAATTATTTGCTTTTCCTGGAAATAGTAATAATCATACTTCCTCTTCCAGCAAGTTCCATCTACATTTCCAAACCATCCACCAAAATAGAAAAATAACAAACCCAGGGAAAAGTAGAGACTTTTAGGTGATGAGATAGTTTGTTTTGTTTTGATAGCACCTTTGCTAGGCTTAAAGCACCACACAGCAAAACAAACCAGTGCAAATTATGTGTAATAATTATGATTTCACTTAATAACCTTTTAAAAAATCTTTGCAACTAAATTCTTAGGGTTTCTCTGAAGAGCATTCTGTTGATGAAAATCCTTGGTTTGCCATTTTTTAATAGGATGAGTGTAAGCTATTCCTATTATTTATCAGACATTAAGGCCAGGCACTTAAAAAGCATGTTCTCATATTATCCTCACCACTATATAAGTATTGTTGTCTGACTTTTACAGAAGAGGATCATTTATCTTTATTACTTTAGAAGGTAATCTTTTTTTTTTTAATATTTTATTTTATTTTTGAGGGATAGAACACAAGCAGGGGAAGGGCAGAGAGAGAGGGAGACACAGAATCTGAAGCAGGCTCCAGGCTCTGAGCTGTCAGCACAGAGCCTGATGTGGGGATTGAACTCACAAACTGCGAGATCATGACCTGAGCTGAAGTCGGACGCTTAACCAACTGAGCACCGAGGTGCCCCTAAAGAATGTCATATACCCAAGAATCAAGTCTAAGCCTGTCTGATTCCGAAGTCTATACATTTTCCATTTTCCATGCCATTTCTGCCTCCTAAACTTTCTCATCCTTTTGAAATATGTCATAATTGTGGAATATAAAAATATTATTTTTTAGTATACTTAGTAAAATATTAAGAACATTATAATTTTTAAAAAATTGTGTGTTCAAGGCTTTATAAAAATATTTATACCTGTAGTTAAAAACAGCATGTATGATTGATAAATGGTTTAATCCTATCACAAACATAATAATAATATATATCAATTCAAAGATAAAAGTTCTTAGAGCTGGCTAGTAACAGCCACATTAGTTCAGACTCCCTGTTCTCTCTATGCTCTTGAGAGAGGCTCCATCTCATGTGTGCTCTAACTGAAATGAAAGTCTTCTCACTACCTCATTACTTCATTCCAAGAATGATTCACACTCAATACCTTAGAAGCTAAAAGAACACATATATATTTATTTATATATATATATAGTCCATACTATATATATATCATATATTACATGATACATCCCAATTTTGGAAATGTAAAATTATACTTTGAAAATTAAGGAAATAATAACATTTGTTGCCACCACATGACCTAAATTTTCTAACATTGCTGATGTCTTAAATCAAGTGATAGAATTATGAGTGACAGTTTTTTTCCTTTAGAGTTATTGCTGTGTTTTTAAATAAGGAAACGTATATATTTAATATATTGACCTGTTTCATAAAGTTGCCAATTGTTTAAAACTCAGTTTTGTTTTATAGGTATTATCCCTACCATTATGCGCCTTTCCTATCTGATATCCGCAACATCAGTACACTCAAAATCCATTTTGAACTAGGAAAACCTTTTAAGCCATTTGAACAGCTTCTTGCTGTACTTCCAGCAGCTAGCAAAAACTTACTTCCTGCATGCTACCAGGTGGGTTTTAAACTTAAATGTTTTTATGTCCCTTTTGATACTTAAGAGCTTCTTATCAAAGCCTAGAAATGTAATACCCAAACTTCTTTAATAGCTAAATATATGATTTACAGTTTCAAATATAGTATTCTTACACAAATGTTTTGAAAAGTAACCCCTTGATTTAAAAATGGATACAAATTTTCATAAACCATTCAGACCATGGCTTCTTTATTTTCAGCACCTTTAAGCACATTTTCAGTTTGTCTCTGCACTGATGAACTTAAACTATGACAGGCAAAATCTGAAGCCATTTGCTTTGTCCAAACAATTATGAATGCATTCCTGTTCTTTTACCCTTTCCCTGTTAGAATAGAGATGGTTCTATTGAGTCATTATTTCAACAGAAGTATTATCTCAGTTTATATTTAGATTTTAAGCATTTCTTTTATCAAATTGTGGAATGAAAGGCTTTTCTCTGGTTAATATAGTTTACCTAATGGGAGAAAGATATTTCAGGAGTGATTAGGTCACCAAAGTTATACTAAGCCTACTCAATTGATTCTGACAGCAGACTTCTTTTAGTTCTTTTAGGATGTCGATCTTTTATTCTAATTATGTGGTCTGGTCCCAAGAACTAGAGTACATGAACATAGACACACATGCACACAAGAAGTGGAGTGTACACACACACACACACACACACACACACACACACACACACCGCTTGTGTTGTTTGACCATCAAGGTCCATTCTTAATCTTTCTAAAACATAATCTGTCCTTCATCCAGTCCTCTGGGCTCCCTTTCCTCTTAAGTTTGATGCTTTTATCCCTACCTTCAGATACATTAAAGATTGATATTCAGCTACTCTCGACCAGTTTAATCATGCAGGTATTTTACAGCCACATCTGTTGATTGTTCTGTGTCCATGCCATACTGTGTATTAAATATTTTGAGTATTACTCTGAAAAATATGCTGCTCTGTTTCTTTAAAAAATGCTACATACAGTTCTTATATTACTTAACAGAATCAATTGATTAGGACACAAAAATAAACTGTTTAAGGTTAAAAATGGAGGACTATTGGAAGCCTGTGAAATGAAGTCTGAAAACAGAATTTAAGTGAACTCTGTAAAGTGATAAGACAACAAAAGAGAGAAATGGTAAAGTTGAAATTCAGAATAAAGATGTTTTTACTGTATAATTAGGTCATTGGAATGGCAAAGTGATGAGTAGCAGCGAGATTAGAAGTCTCATAGTTGAAAATGAAAATATAGCAAGTATATTGCAATATTTCTAAAATGTAAAAATTTAGTTTTGCTTTGCTTAGGAATTTTAAACTGTAGCATGATCAAGTATTGTAAATATATTAACAAAAAGTTATATTGATATTCTTTTATTTCTGTTATTTTATCTTTCTGTAGCACTTGATGACCAGTGAAGACTCACCAATTATAGAATATTATCCGCCTGATTTTAAAACTGACCTAAATGGGAAACAACAGGAATGGGAAGCGGTGGTCCTAATCCCTTTTATTGATGAGGTCAGTGAATGAAATAGTTATATATACACACATATATTCCTTTTATTTATTATCCATTCCAAGTTTTTTTTTAATTCCATGTAGTTACCATACAGTGTAAAATTAGTTACAGGTGCATAATTTAGCGATTCATCACTTACATACAATACCTGGTGCTCATCGCATCAGGTGTCCTCCTTAATCCCCATCCCTTATTTAACTCCTCTCCACACTGCGCCCACCTCCCTCCAGTAATCATCAGTTTTTTCTCTGCAGTTAAAACTCTTTTTCTTGGTTTGCCTCTTTTTTATTCCTCTTTTGTTCATTTGTTTTGTTTCTTAAATTCCACATGTGAGTGAAATCATATGATATTTGTCTTTCTCTGACTTATTTTGCTTAGTATAATACTCTCTAGCTCCATCCACGTCATTACCAAAAAAAAAAAAAAGGAAAAAGTTTTACAATAAATTATCTAAGCTTCCTACCACAAAAAGCTAAAAAAAAAAAAAGAGAGAGAGAAAGAGAGAGAAATTAAACCCACACTAAGCAGAATAAAGGAAACAATAAAGACAGGAACAGAAATCCATGGAAAATGAGCAAACAATAGAGAAAAATCAGCAGAACCAAAAGCTGGTTCTTTAAAAAGATTAATAAAATTGATAAAATCTAGGTAGATTGATCAAGATGTGGGGAGAGGGGGGACAAAAGGGAGAGAGAAACAGATCAGATGAATTGCTGATATTAGGAATGGAAGAGGAGATATCCTGTCGATATTAAATATATTAAAAGGACAGTTAAAGAATATTGTGAACAGTATTATTTGAACATACTTAATAACCTTGATGAAATGAACACATATCTTTGAAGACACAATTGAGCAAAACTAAGAAAAAAATATTTAATCTGAATAGTCCTCTTTCTTTTAAAGACATAATTTAAATTCATAATTTAAAACCTTCCCACAGAGAAAATTCTCAGCTCAGATGTGTTTACTTGTGAATTCTAGCAAACATTAAAGGAAGAAAAAATACCACTTTCACACAAACTTTTGCAAAACAGAAGAGGAAAAGTCACTCTCCAGTATATTTTAAATAAGGCACTGTATTTTTTTGCCATCTTTTTTTTTAAGTAAACTTTAGACCCAACATCGAGCTCAAACTTATGACCCAAGATCAAGTGTCACATACTCTACTGACTGAGCCAGCCAGGTGCCCCTTTCAACATACTCGATTGGACCAGCATAACCCAGATACCCAAACTAGACAGTCTGCTATAGTCTACCCTTGGGCAAAAATTCACATCCTATCCAAATAAAAACACACTGAGCTCTCCCAAAAATCTCATCTCATTATACATAAGACTCAGAATCTAGAATTTCATCTTTAAATTTTTTATTTTACAATCTTTTACAGATTTTGCTACTTCTTTCCTCTTGATACCACTTTTTGTATAACTGCTTTGAAAATGGCATAGACAATTATTGGACTAAAAGTCTAGGAGGCCACTCTGGAAAATAGTTCAGGAATTTCTTGTAAAGTTAAACATACATTTACTATTCAAACCCAGCAGTCATACTCCTGGATATTTATCATAGAAAAATGAAAACTGTTCACACAAAAACCTGTGCACAAATATTCAGAGCAATTTATTTGTAATAACCCAAACTGGAAAAAATTCAGATGACCTTTAATGAGATAGTAGATAAATAAAAGGTAGTATATCCACATAATAGAGTATTACTCAGCAATATAAAGAGCTATTGATATAAACAACTTCGATGAAAACAGTTAATTCACTCGAGTGAAAAACGTTCAAATCAGAATGCTATGTATTATATGGTTCCATTTATGTAATATTCTTTTTTTCCTATGGAGATAGTTTATTGAATACACCACAAGGGGGCCACCCAGGCAGGACAGCACAGGAAAGGGTCTTTGCCTATAATATTCTTGAAATGACAAAATTATTGTGATGTAAAACATGCAGCGGTTGCTAGGGGTTACAATTGGAGATAGGGTGTGATTATAAAGAAAGAACAAGGAGCTTCTTTATAATGATGTAACAGTTGCGTATTCCAGTGTTAGTGGTGGTTTATGAATCTATACATATGATAAAAGTTTCATAGCACTGTACACATAAAAAACACATACAAACCAGTGAAATCTGAGTAAAGCTTTAGTTAGAAGGGTTGTACTAATGTCATTATCCTGGTTTTGAGAATGTACTTGAGGCTATGTGTATGAGGTTATCATTGGAAAAAGCTGGATGAAAGGTACATGGGAACACTCTGTACTAATTTTGCAACTTGTGAATCTTCATCTTTTTTGCCACTATACATGATGTTGTGATAAAAATACCTGTGTATTTATGTATTTTGTTTGTTTATTTGCTTGTCTATGCAATCTTAGGTGCTGGAGGTTTTTTTTTTTTTTTTTAAGATAGATTCCCAAAAGCAGGATAGCTTAGTTAATGGGAATGTGTATTTTTATTTTTTTGAATATTCTTTTTCAAAAAAACTAGTCTAATTCACCCAATATTTAAAAATTTTTTTAATGTTTTATTTATTTCTGAAAGAGGGAGAGACAGTGTGAGCAGGGGAGGGTCAGAGAGAGAGGAAGACACAGAATCTGAAGCAGGCTCCAGGCTCTGAGCTAGCTGTCAGCACAGAGCCCCACGCAGGGCTCGAACCCATGAGCCATGTGATCATGACCTGAGCTGAAGTCGGACGCTCAACTGACCTAGCCACCCAGGAGCCCCTCATTCACCCAGTATTTAGTCCCTACTTCTCTACCTCTCCAGGCCTGGATATAATTGCTTCAGTTAATTTTTGGCCAATCTCTTGATTATGAGTGCTATTTTATTATTATTCAATTTTACTTTTCTCTCAACCCTAATTTGAATATTTTGTGTGTGTATGTGCTTGCCCTTTGCATTTTCCCTTCTGTAAATTGCCTGTTTATATCCTTTCCCTCATTTTCCTTTCTTGATTTTTATCGATTCTTGGAATGTTAGGAATATTCTTTTCCAGAATGGCATATGTGTCTTGATTTGCTGATGAATCTTCTGTCACATACGTTATGTATTGTTTAAAAATTTCTTGAGGCTCTTGGGTGGCTCAGTCAGTTGAGCGTCCAGCTTCAACTTAGGTCATGATCTTGTGGTTCATGAGTTTGAGCCTTGTATAGGCAGGCTCTCTCCTGTCAGCGCAGAGCCCACTTGGATCCTCCGTCCCCCTCTCTCTCTGCCCCTCACCTGCTCATGTGCGCACCAGTGCTCTCTCTCTCTCAAAAATAAACATTTAAAAAGTTATCTTTTAAGTTAAAACAAATGTCTTTTTCCTTAAAACTGTTGGATTTTCTCTAATCTTACTTAAATAAGAATTTATCACCTCAAATTACTGATACTCTCCTAGGTTTTCTTCTAATATTGTCTTATTACTCTAATGATGTAACAGTTGCGTATTCCAGTGTTAGTGGTGGTATATGGTAGGAAGTTGGGAGTGTATGTGCTTTTTCTTCCAGCTGGATAGGTAGTTGTGACAGCCCCATTATTTTATTTATTTTATTTTATTTTATTTTATTTTTTGAGAGAGTTAAGATTTTTGTTTTTCAAGAACACAAATAATGAATCTGTGCAATGCAGGAAAAGATCTATTCTGTATGTTGAGATTACAGAATTTTTATACTTTTAACCCCTATCTCCAATCTTTAAATTTAGAAGCGATTGTTGGAAGCCATGGAAACATGTAACCACTCCCTCAAAAAGGAAGAGAGGAAAAGAAACCAACATAGTGAGTGCCTAATGTGCTGGTATGATAGAGACACAGAATTCATCTACCCCTCACCATGGCCAGAAAAATTCCCTGCCATAGAACGTTGTTGCACAAGGTAATGTTATTTGGTAATTTTTCAACTATAGCAAGGAGCTCCCTCTGGAGCCTGGGGGAAGCTTTTGAATATCTATTTAGAGAATTAACAAATAATTTATGATAGTTATAGTTAGTTGATAATGAATTACACCCAACTTGCCAAAGATCATACCATGGTCAGATTCTGTTTCTCTCTGTCTTCTGTTAAACTTGATGTTTTTTAGTTTTTCTGCTTTTTGTTGTTTTTTTTAGTTTTTCCTCTTTAGTGTTTATATGTATTCCCCCTCAAGAGGAGATTCAATTTTTGTTTCTACTGTCAGTGTTTACTTTGATGTGTTATGACTTTGCATCTTATATTCCCAACCACCCAACTGGAAAGAAGAGAAAAATAATAAAAGTGTTCTTATATTTTCTTGCCTGAAATTCATTTTTTCTTTTTCTTCTTCATTAAAATGTTTTTGTTGGTTTTTTTCTCTCCTTTTCCCTGCAAATAATTTACCCAGATGGCAGCTAAAGTGACTATCTCTCAGTTATGCTTTTCCCTTTTTTCTTTTATTTGGAACATAACCTCAAGATTTATTGGCTTCATAATGTAACATAATATGAAGCTTAGAACTGGATCGTGTTGGCCCTTTTTCTTCTTATCTCCTTCCAGTTCAAAATGCTTGCATCTCTTATGGACACGTAGGTGGCTTAGTCGGTTAAGCGTCTGACTCTTGACTTAAGATCGGGTCATGATCTCATGGTTCATGGATTTGACCCCCATGCTTCACTGATAGCACAGAACCTGCTTCGGATTCTCTCTCTCTCCATTTGTCTCTTCCCTCCCCTTTTGGCACATGCGTTCTCTCCTCCCTCCATCCCCCTCTACTGTGCTCCACCTTGCTTAAAATAAATAAATAAACTTAAAAAATGCTTGTATCTCTTCATATTCAGCAGTGTCTTAGATTTGCAGTTGGGCTCAACACATTCAAGCCTCAGCACAATATTCTTTGTAGTTTTAACCTTTTTCTGGAAAATCATCTTAGTTTGCCCACTATAGCCACTCTACTTCCTGTCATAACACCACTTTCCAAGGGCATAAAGAGAATCTTTGCCTCTCTTACACTGTGTCGTTTTGTGGGGTTGGTACTTGCCACACTTCTTACAGAAAGGCTGGCAGGCTTTAGGAATGTTTAGCATGGTTGCAAGAGCACTATTGGCATGAAAAGCCCTTTTCCCTTTTGTTAAACCTAAGAGAAAGATGAAATAGACATGATGAAATGTTTCTTTTCCATCTGGGTTTTAGAACATGGAGGATATGGAGACTTGTAATGTGCTTAATATGTCCCTTTACTTCTAAATCAAATACATATATATGTTTTGTTTTAAGCTAATGGGAAAAACCTCCATTCAGTAATCTATAGGCATGTTTAGGTCTGGATCAATAGTAACAAATAATCTGGGTTGTTCTGCTCTGTATTTTCTTTGTCTCAAACAACAAAACTGTCATTCCCTTGATTAAAAGCAAGGGTGACTTGCAAAATATTCAAGGGAATACTAAAAAACTGTGATTGCTTATAATTTGTATGAATGTTAAATGCCTTGATTTATTTTCTAGGTATAAAATAATATCATTAGATGCTTGGCGTGTAGACATAAGCAAGAACAAAATAACCAGGGTTGACCAGAAGGCATTATATTTCTGTGGATTTCCTACTCTGAAACACATCAAACACAAAGTCAGTGACTGTTTAGTTCAAAATTTTTTCACCTTATTAAATGTAAAGTGATTATGGAAAAAGAATTAAAATTAAATTCTCTGAATTCTTTTAAAGTTTTTTTTGAAGAAAAATGGGGTTCAAGTATTCCAGCAAAGTAGTCGTGGAGAAAACATGATGTTAGAAATCTTAGTGAATACAGAATCAGATGAACTTGTAAGTATTTTCTTTATTGTATATTTAGTAGGTGCTTATTATGCATAAAACTGTTCTAATTTCAGTGTGTTTAACAAAGAAGTATAACATGTAGTGACTCCAAACGTTCATAGTAAATAAGGATAAAGAAACCTGTACACAGTTTAAAGGACATATATAATTGTGAGCTAATGAGCAAAAAATGCTCCACAAATTTTTAATAAAGAGATAAGCTGTGTGAGCTAAGTACAGGCTTGTAGATGAGACTTGGCCTGAGCTGGGTGCTAAGAATTATCACAGAGAGAAGAAAAGGGGAAGAGTATTCCATTTGAAAGGAATAACATAAGCTGGAAATTGTGGTAAAAAATAAATGTGTGACACATTATCATATTCTTTTTAACCTTTTTGTAGGTCTGAAATTTTTCTTAATACTTTTTCCTTTTTTAGAATAAATGTGGTGTATTTGAGGAGAAGGACTAGGTAAACCTGACTGAAGCAGAGGACTTGTGTTGGGAAATAGTAGAAGATAAGGTTGAAAAAACAGATTGAAGCCAGATTATGGAGGACCTTGAATACCAGGCTAAAAGGAGTTTGGACTTTTTCCCCCCATAACTGTTATCTTGAAATCTTATTTTCATAAAGATTAATTTGGTGGCGGTATAATAGACTAAACTACACAAAAGAGAAATGGAAGAAAACAGAAAAGGCTTCAAGGCCAGAGGTTGTGGTTATAGAAGCACTAGGTTATAAGGACAAAAACTGTAGAGGTAGTAATAGATCTGGATGAACAAGACTAATGAAATTGACAAATTTCATCATTTGTTCATATAACATAGGGGATGAAAAGAGGAAGAAAATACTAAATATGACTGAGATTTCCAGCCTAATTGGAAAATAATTGCTGTTTACTAAAATAAAGAAGTTAAAATGGGAAGTCTCTGGTTTGAGGGGATTAATGATAAATAATGGTGAAATTTTAAGGCAATACTAGGACATTTAACTGGAGTGGCCCTGCCAGTCTTTCTCAATAAGAGTTCTATAAGAGATTTAAGTCCTAATGCCCTAAGTCATCCATTTGAATGTAGTAGATTAACTTATCTTCTGTACATTTAGAGTGGGACTAGCTGTGTACTGTCCTTGAGAGAATTGGGAAAATAGTCAAATTATTTTTTGTGTTCTGTGGTTCAGGTGAAAAAAACCTCGGTTGAGAAAGGCTGTAATTTAATACCTGGAGCTGGAGCTTGGAGGGAGATAAAGATATAAAGTCATCAGCAGACAGGTGATGGCTGAGGCCTTGGGGCTCATTTTCCTGAAGAAAATGGACTCTGGGCGTTCAAGATCTGAGCATTGAAGAGAAAAGGGACCAGTGAAAATGACAGTAGCATTCAGAGAGTTAAGAGAGAATGATTTCCAAGTTAAGTAATATCACAGAAATATGGAGTAGATACTACAGATAGTTTAAGAAGAATAAAAACTAAAACAAGGTCTGTGAATTTGTCCTTCAGCCATCATTATTGGCCTTTGAGGATCTCATTCCAGTAGATTTCATTCCTAACTCCTAAGGACCAGTCGGGGGACTAAGTAGGTGGAAAGTAGAGGAAGCAGGTGTTGGGCCCTCAGTTAAGAAGATTATCACTGAAAAGAGGTGTAGAAACATAACTGTAGCTAAAGAACAGACAGCTCAACAAACTAAATCCATACAAAAGAAGAGATATAGAGCTAAAGGAGAAAGGAGGTCTTAAAGACATTGTAAAGTGAAGGGATGTCTATGAAAAGAAGACCCCATGTGAAGTATTAAGAGATCTCATTTTGAGCTTAAGTGAAAGAATTAACCTGAGAAACAACAACTTTTCCCTCAAAAACTAGGGAAGAGATGGGAGAATGAAAGTAGAAATAGATGTATCAAGGGGAAAAGGATAATTATGGGATCCTAATTTTAATGTTGAAACTTGTTATATTTATCAGAAGGGTCATTCTTTTGTTTTATATGTTCACATTAAGAAATATCTGAATATATGGCCAACAGACACATGAAACGATGCTCAGCATCCCTCCTCATCAGGGAAATACAAATCAAAACCACACTGAGATACCACCTCACGCCAGTCAGAGTGGCTAAAATGAGCAAATCAGAGAACTCTAGATGCTGGCGAGGATGTGGAGAAACGGGCACCCTCCTACACTGTTGGTGGGAATGTAAACTGGTACAGCCCCTCTGGAAAACAGTGTGGAGGTTCCTCAGGAAACTAACAATAGAACTCCCTTATGACCCAGCAATAGCACTGCTAGGAATTTACCCAAGGGATACAGAAATGCTGAGGCATAGGAGCACATGTACCCCAATGTTCATAGCAGCACTCTCCACAATAGCTAAAACATGGAAAGAGCCTAAGTGTCCATCAACAGATGAATGGATCAAGAAGATGTGGTTTATCTATACCATGGAATACTACATGGCAATGAGAAACAATGAAATCTGGCCATGTGTAGCAACATGGATGGACCTTGAGGGTGTTATGCTGAGCGAAATAAGTCAGGCAGAGAAGGACAAATACCATATGTTTGCACGTATAGGAGGATTAGGAGGAACTTGACGGAGGAACAAGGGGGAGAAGAAGGGCGGAAATGGTGGGGGAAAGGGAGAGAGGCAAACCATGAGAGACTCTTGAATGCTGACAAAAACTGAGGACTGATGGATGTGGGGGGGAGGGGGGGATGGGCATGAAGGAGGGCACTTTGGGGATGAGCACTGAGTGTTATGTAGAAACTAATTTGACAATAAACTATTTGTAAAAATAAATAAATAAATAAATAAATAAATAAAATCTTAAAAAACAAAAAAAAAACAAAAAAAAAAAGAAATATCTGAATATAATTAAAAGTTACTGCAAAAGTCTAAAAACAGTCATCTCTAATTGTTAAAGAAACATTTACTAATAATAATTAAGCATAATAAACAGAAAAAGAACTGAATTAAAATTTGTATTTAAACTTCATTTTCTACCAAAAAGTAGTTGTTTAATAATTATAATGATAATAATATAAATAACATAGTGTTTCCTTTTAAAGCTAGAATTTTTACCTAACATATTATTTCATACAGAATATTTATATAGTGTTTTATAGTTTACAAAAGCTTTTGTGTATATTATTTTATCACCAAACATTGTGAGGTAGATAATATTTCTTATTCTCAAAAAGAAAACTGTGTCTCAGTAGGGTTTAAATGATTTGCCTAAGTTTCTATAGCTGGAAAGAGGTAGAACCCAAATTTGGACCAGTGATTCCTAATTTTAAGTCTAGCATTCTTATTTCATTATACCAACTACAAACTGAAATGAAGTCTATTCTTTTCACTCTTCTCAGTTTCCATGAGAAAATCATGGAATTATACATGATATTATTATCATGAGAATAATAGAATAATAGAATTTTACAGCTAGATAGAATTTTGTAAAACATCTATTCCAACTCACTTCTTTTACAAATTGAGAAACTTAAATGGAGATTAGAAAAGGGACCATTAGCAGCCCTCAGAAACTAGTTTTTTTGCTAAACATTTCTACTAATGTCGGCCATTATTATGGACGGTAATACATTATACGTCAGTGCTCTTCTGTTTAATTTCACTGAAACCTATCCTCTCACCAAGTAATTTCATTCAGGATTAAAATTAAAATTTACTAGTAACTGCCATTGCTGTTGAGAAAATAAGGAGAGAAGCTTCCTGGTGTCACAGTGTTTATACTGCAGAAAAGTACTTTAAGTTGGTCATAGTACCTCTCTAATAAGAAGAGATTGGCAGAGCGGGATATAAACTTGGTAACCTTTAATAGATTCATACTGAAATAAAGGGTAAAAAAATAAAAGGTAAAGAAAGGCAGATGTGTAAAAACAATTGAAAATATATTTTAAAGGAAAGGAAAAAAAAAACTCTGAACAGAAATCCTGGAAATGTAGTAGAAATAAAGAGTAGTTAGCAATAAAGGTACAACTTAGAGGAGACAAATGAAGAGAACTAACTGAATTCAAGTAAGTGGAAAATTTGAAAAGAGCAGGTACTGAAGGGAATAAATGGCTTAAGTGAGTAAATGGTATTTGATTGATATCTGTTTTAATTATTAAGGTGAGTCTTTATTGATTTTAAAGATAGTTATAAATGCAAACCAGCTTTTATTTAATTTGCCTTTGTAAAATTTTCTTCTGGACCTGAAACATGAGTGAACTTTTCTTCTTTACTTTAAGAGTATAGAAAATATAGCTTCATTAGTGCTTGGAAAGTCTGTCTTTGTTAATTGGCCTCATCTTGAAGAAGCTAGAGTTGTTGGTGTATCAGATGGAGAAACTAAGTAAGTAAAATTTGATGTATACTTTGCAGATTTATATTTGTTTTGCTTACTTGATGGCTTTTATTGATCCTTTTAAAAACTGATATAACTATTGGAAAAGTATTTACACTCTAGCAAAATTAAAGTCTTCTAATCACATCACTCAATATGTAACCATAATACATCCCTGAGATATTTTATTTGCATTTATTATTTTTTCTCTTTTGCTTTCTTTTCCTTTTAATAACTTTAGATTCTATATCCTAATTTTTGCTAGCAGTTATTATATTATTTAGTAAATGTACTTCTCTAACAAGAATGAATAGCATATATAACCTTACCTTTACCATGCCCTTCCCCAGTTTTATTTAAATAATACATTAATTTTTTAAAATCCAGATCTTCTATTTAAGGAGTAATTTCTTATTTTACTCAAGTTCACAATCATTTTATCAGTGATTATTTAGTATTCTTTATCATTGTTTATCTTTATTTCATATAAATTTGATGTTATTTTTCACACATCTAGAAGTTTCAAATGTCATTTTTTTCAGAGAAAATGTAACATTTTCTGAGTTATAACATATCCAAAAGATCATTTTTGTTTTCCTCACACATAGGTTTAGAATTGTGGAGACCCAGTTCTTTTTTCCTTAGTTCTCTGCAAACATACTTCAGTTGTGTTCTGTCATATGATTTTGTTGAGGAGAGGCCACCGCCAGTGTGGATTTTTTTCCTCTGAGTATTTACAGAGGGAATTTTATTGAGGATTCAAGAAATCTTGAGGATTCTTTTAATCATCAGAATTCAGTTCCCCTGCCTTTCTGATGGAGTCCAGTTTATCAGTTTTTTCTTTTACCGATCATGGTTTTAGTCTAAGAACTCCTTACTTACTTAGCCCTAGGTCCCAGAGATTTTTTCCTGTATTTTCTTCAAACAGCATTATAATTTTACCTCATCCTTTTATGTTTAAATCTGTGATCCACTGTGAATTAAGTTTTGTATTTGATATGAGGTTTAGGTCAAAGTTCATATATTTGTCTATGAATAAATGTTCTTTTTTTTCTTCCTTCATAAAGATGGAAGTGTTTGCAAACATTTATATGGAAGCATATGGAAAGTGCCATATACTTTTTATTTTCCTTCCCAGATTTTATTTCAGTTCAAGTTAGTTAACATTCAGTGTAGTATTGTTTTCAGGAGTAGAATTTAATGATTCATCACTTACATATAACACCCAGTGCACATTCCAACTAGTACCTCCTTAATGCTCATCACCCATTTAGCCATACCATCACCCACCACCCCTCTAGCAGTTCTCAGTTTGTTCTCTCTAGTTAATCGTCTCTTACGGTTTGCCTCCCTCTGTTTTTTCATCTTATTTATTCTTCCTTCCCTTTCCCTACAAAAGGTTTATTTGAACAGATTATAGCAGAGAACTTTCCTAATCTGGGAAAGGAAACAGGCATTCAGGTCCAAGAAGCACAGAGAACTCTCCTCAAAATCAACAAAAACAGGTCATAGCATAGTGAAACTTGCAAAATATAAAGAGAATTCTGAAAGCAACTAGGACAAAAGGTCCTTAACCTACAAGGGTAGATCCATGGGGTTAGCAACAGACCTGTCCACAGAAATATGAATGAATATTCAGTTGCTCCAGCACGATTTGTTGAAAAGATGGCCTTCCTCCATTAGATTGCCTTTACACCTTTTGTCAGAAATCAGTTGAGCACATTTGTGTGGGTCTACTTCTGGGTTTTCCATTTTGTTCCATTTATCTGTATGTCTGTTTTTATGCCAGTACCATACTGTCTTATTACTATAGCTGTATAGTAAGTCTTAACCTTGGCTATAAATCTAACAAATTATATATAAGATCTGTATGCTGAAAAGAAGCAAAAAACACTGATGAAAGAAATCAAAGATTGAAATAAATGGAGATCCATTTGGATTTGAAGACACAACAAGTAAAGATACCAAATCTCCCCAAATTATTCATAGGTTTAAAGCAATTCCTATCAAAATCTCTCCCAGATTTTTATAGAGACAGAACAGTATATTCTAAAATTTGTATGGAAAGGAAAAGAACAAAAATAGCAAAAATAACTGAAAAATAAAAATGACCCAGAAGGGAGACACCTAGCTGGCTCAGTTGCTTAGGTGTCTGACTCTTGATTTTGGCTCAGATCATGATCTCAGTTCGTGGATTTGAGCCCCATGTTGGGCTCTACCTACAGCTCAGAGCCTCTTTGGGATTCTCTCTCCCTCCCGTCTTTCTCTCTCCCTTTCTCTCTCAAAATAAACAAATAAACATTTTTAAAAAATAAGGCAGAAGGAATCACTCTGCTTAAATTATTTTGGAGCAACTGTAAATGATAGTTATGTTTTAAATTTCACTTTCCCCAGATAATATGTAGAAATACAACTGATTTCTGTATGTTGCTTTTATATCCTGGGACCTGGCTAAACTATTTTCCTTGACTTTTTTCTTGAAGAGTCCAGGTCAGTTATTTTGTAGAATTCTGAATTTGCTTGGTTATCTCCTCATAGTGTCATTAGAGTTGGTCTTCCATCCCATATATTTCCTGTCAACTAGTAGTTAAGTATAGTGGCTTGATCAGAATCAAGTTAAGCTTTTTAGTAAGAATACTTTATTGAATTTGAGAGAATTTTTAAATCTATAAATATTTATATTTTATTAGGTATTTAGGTTTTTTAATTTTTTTAATGTTTATTTTTGACAGAGACAGAATGTGAGTGGGGGAGGGGTAGAGAGAGAGGGAGACACAGAATCCAAACCAGGCTCTAGGCTCTGAGCTGTGCACACAGAGCACGACAGGGCTCAAACTCACCAACTGCTAGATCATGACCTGAGCCGAAGTCAGGCACTCAACCAACTGAGCCACCAGGTGCCCCTGGACTTAGTTTTTTTAAAGAGAAAGAATAGGGGCGCCTGGGTGGCTCAGTTGGTTAAGCGTCAGACTTCGGCTCAGGTCATGATCTCACGGTTTGTGGATTCAAGCCCTGCATCAGGCTCTGTGCTGACAGCTAACTCAGAGCCTGGAGCCTACTTCAGATTTTTTATCTCCCTCTCTCTCTGACCCTCCCCTGATCACGCGTCTCTCTCACTCTCTCTCAGAAATAAATAAAACATTTACAAAATTTTTTTTTAAATAATAAGGAGAAAGAATAATAATTCTTATATTTCAGTTGAAAATTTTTATAAGTCCATGTCCTGAAATTTATATTACAGCTAAAAAAATAAGGCTTGGTTTTTTTCCTATTATAACCATATAGAAACCTTTTCATTTTTAAGACTCATACTACTAGAACACTATATTAAACAACAAATTTGGGAGTAATACCATTTTAATTTTATTTTAATTTTTAAGATTTTACTTGGAAGAACCTCCAGGAACACAGAAGCTTTATTTAGGAAGAACCGTCCCACCATCTAAAGTGGCCCATCTTGGAGACAAAGAACAGTCTAACTGGACAAAAGAAGTACAAGGAATTTCAGAATAGTGAGTGTCATAAAATGTATTTAATGTTAAAAGTAGAATGTGATATAATGCACTTGTCCTCTGACTTACTTACTGCTTAACATAGTAATTACTCTGAATACTGACTACATCTTCATTTTATGTTCTAAAGAAAATAATGAGTTCTAATTTAAAATAATACCTGGTTAGCAGCAGTTACAGCCTTGCCCAGCTTGTCACTAAAATACTTGTACAAAAGAGGAAAAGACAGAATCACATAATATTGGGAATAATAGTTAAGGTTGCCTGAATTTGAGAGTTATTTTTACTAATCATAAGGCCATTGAATTTCTTTACCACATGTAGTAATGAAAATAGGAAAGAAAGTTTTCCTTTGTTCCTCACTTGCTCACTCTCCTATGCTTCCTACACCTAAGTTCCATATGCCCCTGAATTTAGAAATACAAGGTCTGTACCAACCAAATAACTAAGAAGCTTGCTTTTGTCCATGATCCTACCATAACAGTACTTCCCTTTCTTCATCTAAGTACTAGAATTCTCTAAACCAAAACAGAATAATAGAGACTGGCAGTGGCACATGGAATGGTGTTATAAATGCATATCCAACACCCTTCCTGTTAAAACTATAATAGCATCCATTGATAAATGGGAAATTTGAGGAGATGCCTCTTACACAATTTTGGAGCTAATAGCAGGCCATAGTATTCTTATTCAAAGATACATAAACAGGGAAAATGTAAAAAGATTATAAAAAAACATCCCGGTGTCAAAGAAGGAGATAGCTCTCAGAAAGTAGAGTGTATTTTTGCCTTTTGATAGTAATTAGATACTCCTGTCTTGGTTCATACTGTACTGAATTTTATTTTATAGTGCATAAATCACAATAATAAATTTATTTTTGTGCGTAATGACTTTTTCCCTAGATACTATGCTCTGTACGGGTAGGGAACACATCTGTTTTTTCATCATCACTATTCTCATTCCTTGGCTAATGCACTAGGCAGTCAATAAATGTTAGCTTGAATGAATAAAGATTGTTTTGTTCAACTCCTTTGATTGAAAAGAAAGTCATTCAAAATACTATAAGAGTTTAGACATTTGTTTATGTATTCAACAATTATTTACTGACACCTGCTAGGTATAGTAATTGGCACTGCATATACATTAGGGAATAAAATCACAGCCCCTATACTCATGAAGCTTATGGCTGGTAGATGAAAGATAGACATTAATGTCTTGTGTAAATTTTTTATCAAATTGCAGTTAACATACTTGCTTTGAAGGAGTAGTGCTCTGAGACTAAATAATAGAGGAGTTTGATCTAGGTAAGGAGGGATTTGCCTTAGTCACAGAAAACTTTCCTAAGGAAAATGTTGATTAAACTGTTATATGAATGTGGGGTAGGAATTAGGCAAAGAATGAAAAGGGAATACTTTTCAAGATGAGGTAAAAGGTACACACAAACTCCCTGTGGTAGAAAAAGTAGCATGTATAATATTAATGATAATGGGCAGTGTGGCTGGAATATTGGAATCAAGAAGGAACCCTAAATGAGGAAAATGAGGCAACACAGGAAAAAGAACAAGGCAATCTGACAGGTAGGAAGACAGCCAGGAAAGTGTTATATCATGAAATCAAAGAAAAAAGAATGTTTCAAGAATAAGGGATAAGCCATGTCAGATGTTATAAAGAAGATTAAGTAAGACCTATTTTTGGGGGGGGGGTCACCTTGATGGCTCAGTTAGTTAAGCATCTGACTTCAGCCCATGTCATGATCTCATCGTTCATGAGTTCGAGCTCTGCATTGGGCTCTCTGCTGTCAGCACAGAGCCTGCTTTAGATCCTCTGTCTCCTTCTCTCTCTGCCCCTCCTCCGTTTGTTCTCTCTCTCTCAAAAATAAACAAATAAACTTTTTAAAAAATCTTTTAAAAAAGAGCTTTTTTAAAAATTTCAAATTCAAATTAGTTAACATGCAGCATAGTATTGGCTTCAGGAGTAGAACCCAGTGATTTATCTCTTACATATGACACCCACTGCTCATCCTGAAAAGTGCCCTCCTTAATGAAGTAAAACCTATTTTGGTTGAGCAATGGGGCTATAAGCCAGACTAGTATGGGTAAGGAATGATTGACAGTAAAAGAAATGGAGATGTAATAGGAATAAACACCTTCAAAAGCCTCATTTGTGAAGTAAACCAAAAGCTCTTGACCCCTTGTTCTACCTATTCTTTCCCATATGGATGGACTTGATCTTCTATGATGGCAGCAAAGAGCAGAAAGAACAATCAAGGCAACAGACTACTGAAGTTGATAGCAATTGTATCCTGGTTCACACAAGAGAATGATTTTTAGTGCCTGCCAGTTCAAGATCTTTTGTTAACCAAGTAGGGTAGACAAGGCTATGTGGATCCATACACACTTAGGTTTATTTATTCTGGTCACCATTTTCTTAAACTGCTTTTCTTTAATACCATATTAGTCCCTCATATCACCTCACGTTTTGTCCTCTTCTCCCAAATATCCCAAAGTCTTCCATAATCTGCCTTCTAAATTGAAATTCATAAGGCCACTCATACTTTGCCCGTGAGGGTGTACTTCATTTACTTGTGATTTTGCACATTATATCAGCATGAAAATCTCATGGCTCTAATGATTAGGAGTAATCCTTGTACTAGACCATCCTTAGCCCTAAGACTTATACAGCAAGAATGTAGAAACTATCACTGATTTCACATATAGTTCCATATATCCAAGACATATTCTCCTAAATTCAGTACATCCTTTTTTTTTTGTAAACATAACACATGAAATATTTCCGTGAAAACCAAAATATATTATTTTATTTTTAGAAACCTTCTAAGTGCATATGACATGACTGAACCATTTCTGTATTTTTGTGTAACACATGTCCTTTCTAATGAAAACTACCAGTAAGACATATCTGAGGAAGGATATAGAATTGAGTGGACTTGGTTTTTGGTTGATTCAGAAAGATATGATCATGGGTAAAAGTAAATGAGAAGAGAGGTGCAATTTTCAAAAGAAAGAAAACAATGTATTTGAATATGGAAAAAGGTTCTTAAAAAGGATAAAAGATAGCTCCTCTATTTTATTTTTTTATTTTTGTGGGGTGTGAGACAGCTTATTTTTTTAATTGCAGTAAGACTAACTAAAATTGCATAGTGATGCCTTTCATTAAAATTTCTCCAGCCATTCAGTATGCCAGTTACTCAAACACACTCTGTTCTTTGGTTTGTTTGTTTTTTTTAAATTTTAACTTTATTTACTGTGTTGTCTCAAAATTTAAGTCATTTTCTTTTCTTTTTTTTTTTTTTTACAAATAGTTTATTGCCAAGTTGGTTTCCATGTAACACCCAGTGCTCATCCCCACAAGTGCCCTCCTCCATGCCCATCTCCCCACTCCCCCACACACACCCATCAGTCCTCAGTTTGTTTCAGCATTCAAGAGTCTCCCATGGTTTGCCTCTCTCCCTCTCCCCCACTATTTCCCCCTTCTCCCCCATGGTCCTCTGTTAAGTTCCACCTAATCCTCCTATACGTGCAAACATATGATATTTGTCCTTCTCTGCCTGACTTATTTCGCTCAGCGTAACACCCTCGAGGTCCATCCATGTTGCTACACATGGCCAGATTTCATTCTTTCTCATTGCCATGTAGTATTCCATCATATAGATAAACCACATCTTCTTGATCCATTTGTCCGTTGATGGACACTTAGGCTCTTTCCATGTTTTAGCTATTGTGGAGAGTGCTGCTATGAACATTGGGGTACATGTGCTCCTATGCCTCAGCATTTCTGTATCCCTTGGGTAAATTCCTAGCAGTGCTATTGCTGGGTCATAAGGGAGTTCTATTGTTAGTTTCCTGAGGAACCTCCACACTGTTTTCCAGAGGGGCTGTACCAGTTTACATTCCCACCAACAGTGTAGGAGGGTGCCCGTTTCTCCACATCCTCGCCAGCATCTAGAGTTCTCTGATTTGCTCATTTTAGCCACTCTGACTGGCGTGAGGTGGTATCTCAGTGTGGTTTTGATTTGTATTTCCCTGATGAGGAGGGATGCTGAGCATCGTTTCATGTGTCTGTTGGCCATCTGGATGTCCTCTTTGGAGAAGTGTCTGTTCATGTCTTCTGCCCATTTCTTCACTGGGTTGTTTGTTTTTCGGGCGTGTAGTTTGGTGAGTTCCTTATAGATTCTGGATATTAACCCTTTATCTGATATGTCATTTGCAACTATCTTTTCCCATTCCGTTGGTTGCCTATTAATTTTCTGGGTTGTTTCCTTGGCTGTGCAGAAGCTTTTAATCTTGATGAGGTCCCAACAGTTTATTTTTGCTCTTGATTCCCTTGCTTTTGGGGATGTGTCAAGTAAGAAGTTGCTGCGGTGGAGGTCAAGGAGGTTGTTTCCTGCTTTCTCCTCTAGGGTGTTGATAGTTTCCTGTCTCACGTTCAGGTCCTTTATCCATTTTGAGTTGATTTTTGTGCATGGTGTGAGAAAATGATCTAGTTTCATTCTTCTGCATGTTGCTGTCCAGTTCTCCCAACACCATCTGTTAAAAAGGCTGTCTTTTTTCCATTGGATATTCTTTCCTGCTTTGTCAAAGATCAGTTGGCTGTATACTTTTGGGTCCACTTCTGAGTTCTCAATTCTGTTCCATTGGTCTATGTGTCTGTTTTTGTGCCAATACCATACTGTCTTGAGGATGACAGCTTTGTAGTAGAGGCTGAAGTCTGGGATGGTGATACCTCCCGTTTTGGTTTTATTTTTCAGTATTACTTTGGCTATTCGGGGTCTTTTGTGGTTCCATACAAATTTTTGGATAGTTTGTTCTAGTTTTGAGAAGTATGCTGGTGCAATTTTGATTGGAATTGCATTGAATGTGTAGAGTGCTTTAGGTAGTAATGACATCTTAACTATATTTATTCTTCCTATCCATGAGCATGGAATGTTTTTCCATTTCTTTGTGTCTTCTTCAATTTCCTTCATAAGTTTTCTATAGTTTTCATCATACAGATCTCTTGTATCCTTGGTTAGGTTTATTCCGAGGTATTTTATGGTTTTTTGTGCAATTGTGAATGGGATCAGTTTCTTGATTTCTCTTTCTGTTGCTTCATTGTTGGTGTATAACAATGCAACCAATTTCTGTACGTTGATTTTGTACCCTGCAACTTGGCTGAATTCTTGGATCAGTTCTAGTAGGCTTCTGGTGGAGTCTGTCGAGTTTTCTATGTAGAGTATCATGCCGTCTGTGAAAAATGAAAGTTTGACTTCTTCTTTGCCAATTCTGATGCCTTTGATATCCTTTTGTTGTCTGATGGCTGATGCTAGGACTTCCAGCACTATGTTAAACAACAGTGGTGAGAGTGGACATCCCTGTCGTGTTCCTGGTCTCAGGGGGAAAGCTCTCAGTTTTTCCCCATTGAGGATGATGTTAGCTGAGGGCTTCTCATAGGTGGCTTTGATGATGTTTAAGTAGGTTCCTTCTATCCCGACTTTCTCGAGAGTCTTTATTAAGAAAGGATGCTGTATTTTGTCAAATGCTTTTTCTGCATCTATCGACAGGATCCTATGGTTTTTATCTTTTCTTTTGTTGATGTGATGTATCACATTGATTGATTGCGAATATTGAACCAGCCCTGTAACCCAGGAATGAATCCCACTTGATCTTGGTGGAGAATTCTTTTTATGTGCTGTTGGGTTCAATTTGCAAGTATCTTGTTGAGGATTTTTACGTCCATATTCATCAAGGATATTGGCCTGTAGTTCTCTTCTTTTGCTGGATCTCTGTCTGGCTTGGGAATCAGAGTGATGCTGGCTTCATAAAATGAGTCTGGAAGTTTTCCTTCGATTTCTATTTTTTGGAATACCTTGAGAAGAATTGGTATTACTTCTGTTTTAAATGTCTGGTAGAATTCCCCAGGGAAGCTCTTATTTGTTGGGAGATATTTGATAACTGATTTGATTTCTTCACTATTTATGGGTCTGTTCAGATTTTCTATCTCTTCCTGTGTGAATTTTGGTGGTGAATGTGTGTTTAGGAATTTGTCCATTTCTTCTAAGTTTCCAATTTGTTGGCATATAATTTTTCATAGTATTCCCTGATAATTGCCTGTTTTTCTGAGGGGTTGGTTGTAATAAATCCATTTTCATTCATGATTTTGTCTATTTGGGTGCTCTCTCTTTTCCTTTTGATAAGCCTGGCTAGAGGTTTGTCAATTTTATTTTTTCAGAAAACCAACTCTTGGTTTCATTGATCTGTTCAGTTGTTTCTTTGGTCTATATGTTGTTTATTTCTGCTCTGATATTTACTATTTCTCTTCTTCTACTGGGTTTGGGGTGCTCTTATTGCTCTGCCTCTAGTTCCTTTAGGCGAGCTGTTAGATTTTACACTTGCGCTTTTTCTAATTTCTTGAAATAGGTCTGGAGTGCAATGTCCTTTCCTCTTAGGACTGCCTTTGCCGCATCCTATAGAGCTTGGATTGTTGTGTTTTCATTTTCATTTGTTTCCATATATTTTTTAATTTCTTCTCTAGTTGTCTGATTGGCCCATTCATTCTTTAGTAGGGTGTTCTTTAACCTCCATGTTTTTGGAGGCTTTCCAGTCTTCTTCCTGTGTTTGATTTCAAGTTTCAAAGCATTATGATCTGAAAGTGTGCATGGTATGATCTCAGTTCTTTTATATTTATTGAGGGCTGCTTTATGTCCGAATATGTGATCTATCTTGGAGAATGTGCCATGCGCACTTGAGAAGAAAGTGAATTCCCTGGCCTCAGGATGTAGATGTAGAGTTCCAAATATATCTGTGAGATCCATCTGGTCAAATATGTCATTCAAGTCCATTGTTTCTTTAGTGATTTTCTGTCTAGTTGATCTATCCATTGCTGTAAGTGGAGTATTAAAGTCCCCTGCTGTTAGCACATTCTTATCAATTAGATTGTTTCTGTTTGTGATTAATTGTTCTAAATATTTAGGTGCTCCCGTATTCAGTGTGTAGACATTTATAGTTGGTAGTTCTTCCTGATGGATAGACCCTGTAATTATTATATAATGCTCTTCTTCATCCCTTGTTATTGTCTTTAATTTAAAGTCCAGTTTGTCTGATATAAGTATAGCTACTCCAGCTTTCTTTTGACTTCCCTTATCATGATATATATTTCTCCATTCCCTTACTTTTAATCTGAAGGTAACTTCCAGTCTAAAATGTGTTTCTTGTAGACAGCAAACAGATGGAGGTTTTGTTTTTTTATCCATTCTGCTACCCTGTGTCTTTTGATTGGAGCATTCAGCCCATTTACATTCAGTGTTATTATTGAAATACGTGGTTTTAGAGTCATTGTGTCCTTTGTGAGATTCATGCTTGTGGTGGTGTCTCTGGTATCTTGCATTTCTTGCAACACTTCCCTCAGAGAGTCCCCCTCAGGATTTCTTGTAGGGCTCGTTTAGTGGTGACATATTCTTTCAATTTTTGTTTATTTGGAAAGACTTTTATCTCTCCTCTATTCTGAATGACAGGATGGTGGATAGAGGATTCTTGGCTACATATTTTTTCCATTCATCACATTGAAGATCTCCTGCCATTTCTTTCTGGCCTACCAAGTTTCATTAGATAGGTCTGTCACCACTCTTATAGGTTTCCCTTTGTATGTTAGGGCCCTTTTCTCTCTAGCTGCTTTCAAAATTCTCTTTGTCCTTATATTTTGCCAGTTTCACTATGATATGTCTTGCAGATGATCGATTCAAGTTATGTCTCAGGGGAGTTCTCTGTGCCTCTTGAATTTCGACTTTTACTTCCCTCTCCAGGTTGGGGAAGTCCTCTGTTATAATTTGTTCCAGGACTCCTTCAGCACCTTTCCCTCTCTCTTCCCCTTCTGGAATTCCTATGATATGGATATTGTTCCATTTGATTGTTTCGCTGAGCTCTCAAACTCTTCTTTCATGTTCCTGGATCAGTTTATCTCTTTTTTTCTCAGTTTTTTTTTTTCTATAATAGTGTCTTCTAAATCTCTCATTCTCCTTTCTGCCTCTTCAATCCGTGCATTGGACGCCTCCAGTTTATTATGTATCTCATCCCATTTTTTAATTCACCATAACTATGATTAAGGTCCATATTATTTGTAGCCATAGTTTCTCTGATGTCCTCCATGCTTTTTTCAAGCCCAGCGATTAATTTTATGATTATTGTTCTAAATTCTTGTTCAGTTATGTTGCTTATATCTGTTTTGAGCAGTTCTCTACCTATCATTTCTTCCTGGAGTTTCTTTGTAGGAGAGTTTTCCGTTTCATCATTTTGGTTTGCTTTCTATGTCTTGTTAATTTTAAAACCTTGTTGTACACACGGCGAGTTCTGCTCTGTTAGAGAGGGCTCTTTTGACTGTTCAGGGCCTGTCTATTCAGGAAGTGTTCTTTGGATGGTGTCCTGTTTTCTCTTGTTGTGCGTTTGGCTATTTTGTTTCCCTACTGGTAGTGGTATTAGGGACTCTACACCATATGTAGTTTGGCTTGTTTCTTGAGGCAGCCTTGGAAAAAGAAAACAGACAACCACAGAGGGAACACAGGCACACAAACGCACAGACAAAACCAATAAACATGCAAATCCAGGCTCAGGTAAAAACAGCTACAACAACAACAAAACAGCTATCTGGAGGGGATGGGTGTGGTTTGGTGTAGGCAGGTCTTGTCTCCACTGTGTGCGCTGGCCTCCCTGAGGCCCCTCCTTGGTGGTTGTGGGGAGAAGAATGGCGTTGCCCCAGTCCCTTCTCAACCAAGCGTTGCAAATTACTTCTTCCTGCTGATCTCCCTGTGCTTAGGATGTAGCCAAGGTGGGGTGAGTTCAATGCCCCATACCCCGCCTGTTTCCAGGTCCCAGTCTGCGGGCTTTGTTATACTGCCCTGAACAGTCCCGCAGGTCGCTGCTTCCCTCTTGCCTGGGGGTTGAGTTGGGTGGAGGGGGGGAACTGTCAGAGCCTCAGATCCGCCAAGGTCAAGCAGGGATACAACCCGAGTACATTCGGAGAACTTAGCAACCTCAGGTCCTTAGAGTCTGTATGGCTGCAGTGCCACGCCACCACCACAGCTTCAGCGGGCCGCTGTTTCCCGCCGCCGCCGCTTCACCGGGCGCCAGTACCACTTCACTGGGTCGCTGCCACCGCCACTTCACTGGGCGGCTATCACACGCACCGCTGCCTCTTCACCCGGCGCTAGGACCGCCTCCGCAGGCGTTGCTGCCCGTTCACCAGCCGCCACCGCCATGGATGGTACCGGGAGCACAGCAGTTCAGTTTTTCCTGGCGCCTTCTGGGAGCAGGACCCCAGCCAGAGCTAAAAAAACAGTGTCTTTCCAAGCCGAGGTTTTTTCTCTTCCCCAGGGACGGTTCTATGAGCAATCTCAGCTTTTCTTTCCTTTTCCCTGGACTCGCGGCAGCTAACCACCACTCACTGGTTTATCATTCACCGCAGCTGCACGCAAGCCGGGTTCCCTCCCCTCCCTCCGCATCCCTGGGTCCCCTCTCGCTTTTATCTTCCCCAGTTTGCACTCACGCACTTATGAGGTTTCCTTCCCAGTGTACTTTGTCTCTTTCTCTTCCCAAACTCCTGTGGCTCAGTGTCTTACAACTTCAGGCCTTCTCTGTTTGAGAGATGGATGCAGACGAAATGTATGGAGCCCCTTACTTCTCCGCCATCTTGCCTCCAATCCCCAGCGATAGCTCCTCTATTTTAAGTGTGGTAGACAACTATAGGTTGGTTTGTGTTTGGCATGGGGGCAGATGAGGAGGTCTCATTGGATGCCTACAGCTCAGAGCCTAGTCCCTGCTTAAGATTCTGTGTCTCCCTCTCTCTGGCGCTCCCTTGCTTGTGTTCTTTCTCTCTCAAAGATAAATAAACATTTAAAAAATCATTCTTTAAAAATAATAATAATAATAATAATAATAAAACAAAGAAAGAACACAGACTAGGGGGTGCCTGGCTTGTTCAGTGAGTAGAGTATGCAACTCTTGATCTCAGGGTCATGAGTTCAAGCCCCACATTGGGGATAGAGCTTACTTAAAAATAAAAATTAAGGAAAAAATTGAGGTGTTAAAAAAAAAAGAATACAGACTACAAAACTGACCCCAAAACAATAAAAATGTAATGTAAAAGCAAAAGTAAATGGAAAAAAAGGGCGCCTGGGTGGCTCAGTTGGTTAAGCGTCTGACTTCAGCTCAGGTCATGATCTCACGGTTCGTAGGTTTGAGCCCCGCATCGGGCTCTATGCTGACAGCTAGCTCAGAGCCTGGAACCTGTTTCAGATTCTGTGTCTCCTTCTCTCTCTGTCCTTCCCCTGCTCACGCTGTCTCTCTCTCTCTCTCTCAGAAGTAAATAAAAAACATTAAAAAAAAAAAGTAAATGGAAAAAAATCTCCCTACCACTTGAAAATTTAAAGATACTGTTCTGAATTACTGTTTATTTTTTTCTAATAGAAAGTTTTTATTTAAGTATACATACATACATAGAAAAGAATATAAACAAATCATAAGTGTATAAAGTGTATAATCTTGGTAAGTTTAACATGCATAAACAGAATACAAGACAAGAAATAGAACCAACAGAAAAGTTGCCATAATCCCACGAAGTCCCTTTAGCCCTCTTCTAACCATTACTATCTATTTCTCTATCCAAATGTATCTATTTTGATTTATAACTCTAGAGATTAATTTTTCCTATTTTTGAACTTTGTATGAATTGATTCATACAGAATGTATTCTTTTTGAACCTGACCTCTTTGGCTCAGTACTGTGATTCTAATATTCATCTATGTTGTTCTGTATCGTTTAGTTCATTCATTTTCACTGATGATTATATTTTATGAATATAGGATAATTTATTTATGAATTCTATTGGGGATAGACAGTTGAGTTGTTTCTGGTGTAGGGCTTTTGGTGAACACTTATGTATGCACTACTGTTAGGTACATGACTAAGAGTAGAATTATTGTTTCATAGGATGATGCTTAAGCTCAGCTTTAGTAGATAACACCAAAAAGATTTGCACAGTGATTGTATTGGAGCACCTGGGTGGCTCAGTCAGTTAAGTGTCCAACTCTTAATTGCATCTCAAGTCATGATCTCATGGTTGATGGGATCAAGCCCCACATGGGCTCTGCACTGATAGCATGGAGGCTACTTGGGATTCTGTTTCTCTCCCTTCCCCTCCCCTGTTCATGTGTATGCATGTGCTCTGTCAAAATAAATAAACTTAAAAAAAATTTTTTTTTTTTAATAAGTGATTGTATTGAGACACCTGGGTGGCTCAATCAGTTAAGTGCTGACTTCAGCTCAGGTCATGATCTCATGGTTCATGAGTTCAAGCCCCGCATCAGGTTCTGTGCTGACAGCTCAGAGCCTGGAGCCTGCTTCAGATTCTGTGTCTCCCTCTCTGTCTCTGCCCATTCCTCACTCATGGTCTGTCGCTCCTCTAAAATACAATAAACATTTTAAAAATAAAAAATAATAATAAAGTTTATCAATTTACTCACTTCTAGCAATTTATTTCTTTTATCTCTACCCTTACCAATACTTATTAGTGTCTCTTCCATTTTAGTCATTCTAATATAGTGATATTTCATTTTGGTTTAATTTGCATTTCCCTGACAGATGTTTCATATTTGTCAGCCATTTGAATGTGCTCTTTTGTGCAGTGCCTGTTCAGATTTGTTTTTAATGTTTATTTTATTTTTCAGAGAGAGAAAAGACGAGTGGGAGAGGGTCAGGGTGAGGGAGACAGAAGATCTGAAGCAGGCTCTGTGCTCACAGCAGATAACCCAGTATAGGGTTCACACTCACTATCTGTGAGATCATGACCTGAGCCAAAGTTGGACCCTTAACCAACTGAGTCACCCAGGTGCCCCCTGTTCAGATATTTTGTGCTTTTTCTGACTGAAGTTGATTACCCTTCTCATATTTGAAAATTTTGTTATAGATTTGTGGTATTCTCAGTTTTAGGGAAAAGTCTTAAATGATTCACTGTTAAATATGATGGTGGCTATAGAGGTTTTTAAATCAATATTCTTTATCAGATAAAGGAAATTTCCTTCTGTTACTAGTTAGTTGAGACTTTATATCAGTTGGTTCTGATTTTCTCAGTTTTTTCCTGCATCTTTCAAAATGATCATACGATTTTTTAAATTTTAATCTAGTGAGTTAGTTACATTGATTGAATTTATTTTTTTTAATTTTTTAATTTTTATTTTTTGAGAGTTTTGATGTTTAATGTTTAGTTTTTTGACAGAGCATGAGCCATGGAGGGACAGAAAGAGAGGGAGGCACAAAATCTAAAGCAGACTCCAGGCTCTGAGCTGTCAGCGCAAAGCCTGAAGTGGGGCTTGAACCCATGGGCCATGAAATCATGACCTGAGCCAAAGTTGGACACTTAACTGATGGAGCTACCCAGGCATCCCTACATTAATTGAATTTAAAATACAAATATAGCCCTGAATTCCTGGAGTAAATCCCCTTAGATTATGATATATTATCCTTTTTATATATAACTGGATTCAATTTGTTACATTATGTTTCGAATTTTTGCATTTACTTTCATGAGAGAGGTTGGTAGATAATTTTCCTTTCTTGTGATATCCGTGCCATATTAGTAGCAAGATTACTGGCTAAATAACTTTTGAATGAAGTAGTAGGGAAAAAATCCCATTGAATTTTTAGAAAATGGTCACAGAATGCTACATTTCAGAAATTTGTTGGAAAACTTTTTAAAGATGGCATGGTATTTCAGACCAACCCTACCAATTGAGAACACCACCATGAAGTATAGTTGCTATGAAGAAAACAGATATACAATAATGTTATTCAACTATGTATTATATATACTTATATATCATATGATATATATAAAACTACAAATATAAAATTTAAATTATGATACAATGAGCTCAGTATATGGCCTGAATAGTAATACAGGCATACTAAAAATTGAATCAATGAGCTAAAAGATAAAGCTGAAGGCTTCCTTCAACATATAGTACAAAAGCATGAAGAGATGAAAAAACATGTAGTCAGAATTTATATTTTTTTTCTTTTTTTTTTTAAATATTTTTCTGATAGGAGTTCTAGAAAGAGAAGATGGAAAGGAGATAGGAAACTATCCTTGGATTACGAATGATTGTATTGTTAGATCAGAGGTCAGCAAATTTTTTCTGTAAAAGCCAGAGAGTAAATATTTTAGGCTTTATAGACCTTATAGTGTTTATCACAACTACTCAGCTATGCTGTTATAACATAAAAGCTATCATAGACAGTAAATAAATGGCTGACTGTGTTTCAGTAAAATTTTATTAACCAAGAACTGGAGGCAGTCTGGATTTGGCTCATAACTATAGTTTGCCGACCTCTACTTTAGATTGAAAAAGTCCACTGAGTGCCCCTGTCAACCTCCTTCTGTCTTTCTAGATTCACCTATCCTGGATGTTTTGCATAAATGGAACATACATAATATGTGCCCTTTTGTGTCTAACTTCTTACACTTAGCATAGTTTTTTAAGTTTATACACATTGTAGCATGTATCAGTACTTCTTTCTTTTTATGGCTAGATATTTTATTGTATGGATATACCACCTTTTGCTGGTCCCCTGTTGGAGGACATTTGTATTCTTACCACCTTTTTGCTATAGTGAGTAATGCTGCTGCTGTGCATTCATTTATAAATACTTATTTGAGTACCTTTCCAGTCCTTTATGTATTTACCTAGAAGTGGAATTGCTAGACTTTCTGAAGAACAGTCCAACTGTTTTTCACAGTGGCTGTACCATTTTACATTCCCACTAGCAACGTACAAGTGTTCCAGTTTCTCTGTATCGTTTCCAATACTTGCTGTTTTCACTTTTTTTTCTTTTCACCCTCCTGGTGATTATGAAATATGAGAATTTCTTACATATCTTAAATGAGTTCTGATTTAATCACACAGATATTGGGAGAGGTATCCATAGAGTAAAAAAAACTAATGCAAAACATCTTAAGTTAGGTACTCAGAACTGCTAGCATATGTATTTAAGTTTAAGCATTTGATTATGAGTTGGTAGTTGTATTATAATCCTAGAATATATACACACTCATTCATATCTACATTTCTTTTTTATTCTTCCTTTTAGCTACCTAAGAAGAAAAGGAATAGTAATAAATGAAACATCTGCAGTTGTATATGGTCAGTTACTCACAGGTCGTAAATACCAAATAAATCAAAATGGTGAAGTTCGTCTTGAGAAACAGTGGTCGAAACAAGTTCTTCCTTTTGTTTATCAAACTATTGTCAAGGTAAGTCTCCATCAGTTCTCAGTTGTATCTTAATGTACATTATTTCACACTGTATAAACAAAAGATTGTATCATATTAATATTTATTTATAAATAAAAGACTAATGCAGCAGTGTATAATAAAGATTATTCTTTTTAAATTTTTATTCATTTATTTTTTAATGTTTTATTTATTTCTGAGAGAGAGTGAGAGATAGCGTGAGCAGGGGAGGGTCAGAGAGAGAGGGAGACAGAATCCGAAGACAGGCTCCAGGCTCTGAGCTAGCTGTCAGCACAGAGCCCGACACAGGGCTTGAACCCATGAACCATGAGATCAGGACCTGAGCCGAAGTCAGACGCTTTACCAACTGAGCCACCCAGGCACCCCTCTTTTTCAATTTTTAAATTTTATTTTAAACCAAGTTAGTTAGCATATAGTGTAATAATGATTTCAAGAGTAGAATTTAGTAATTCATCACTTACATGTAACGCCCAATGCTCATCCCAACAAGTGCCCTTCTTAATGCTCATCACCCATTTAGCCCATCCCCTATACCCTAAGCCCCCCAGAAACCTTCATTTTATTTTCTATATTTAAGAGTCTCTTATTGTTTGCCTCCCCCTCTCTTTTTAGCTTATTTTTCCTTTCCTTCCCCTATGTTCATCTGTCTTGTTTATTAAATTCCACATATGAGTGAAATCATATATTTGTCTTTCTGTTATTTCTGACTTATTTTTTAGCATAATATTCTCTAGTTCTCTCCACATTGTTGCAAATGGCAGGATTTTATCCTTTTTGATCACTGAGTAATACTCCATTGTATATATATACTACGTCTTTATCCATTCATCACATTTGGGCTCTTTCCATAATTTGGCTATTGTTGTTAGTGCTGCTATAACATTGGGGTGCATGTGCCCCTTTGAATCAGTATTTTTGTGTCCTTTGAATAAATACCTAGTGTTCCAGTTGCTAGGTCATAGGGTAGATGTGTTTTTAATTTTTTGAGGAACCTCCATGCTGGAAAACAGTATGGAGATTATTATTTAATATAATTTGAAAAAACTGTACTTTTTTTTAGGTATAATTGACATATAATATATTGGGTTCAGGTGTACAAAAGGAATGAATATTTGTGTACACTGCCAAATGATCACCAGTATAAGTTTTGTTACTGTCATTATAAAATTTTTGTTATAAAGTTACAGAAATTTTTTTTCTCGTGAGAACTTTTAAGATGTCCTATTTTAGCAACTTTCAAGTTATGCAGTACATTATTATTGACTACATATAAGCCCCTTTACCATTTCACCCATCCCCCTATAACCTCTTCCCTCTGCAACCACCAGTCTGTTCTCTGTATTCTGGTAGTTGTGTTGTATTTTCTTTGTTTTGTTTTTTAGATTCCATATTAAGTGAAGTCATATGGTATTTGTCTTTCTCTGACTTCTTTCACTTAGCATAATACCCTCATGGTCCATCCCTGATGTTGCACATGGCAAGATTTTCATTCCTTTTTATGGCTGAGTAGTATTCCTGTGGGGCAGGTGGGTATGTATTTGTAGAGAAAGACCACATATATACTGAAGATGAGGTGTCCCTGCCTGCTTTAGCAAGGCTGTAGGCACACCTGCCAGCCCTTCTGTTCCCAAAAAATGTCCCAGCAGGCCCCTGCCCCTCTTGCAGACACTTTAAGATTAGCAAATGAATCATTTCCCTGTATGGTCTAGGTGCTTTCAAATTGCTATTTTGACCCTGCGTCTCAGGGCAAGTGGATCTGCACACAGGCCTGTTAGGAGCAGAATCTCAGTTCCCTGTAGCCCTTTGGGTTTCCTGTACGTAAGCCCCATTGGTTTGGAAGCCAGATATTTTGGGGGCCTATCTCTCTAGCATAGTTCCCAAGAGTTGGGGTGCCTGATATGGTACCTTCATAGGAAGAAGCTCCATATTTTTGAGATCACTCCTGATTGTGGTCTTCGCATCAGGGCTGGGGTTATTGGCAACAGTATGTCTCTGCCTCTCCTATCCTTATCGATGTGTACCTTTTATCTTTTGTTGTGGAGGAGCTGGGCTAGTTTTCAGGTCTTTTTCAGAAGGAACTAATTGTCCCACATGTAGCTGAAGGTTTGCTGTCTCCATGGGAGGAGATGAGTTCAGGATCTTCCTATGCTGCCATCGTGAACTGCCTCAAAAACCATAGTCTTTATAGGATTATGCTCAGTCACTCACTCTATGGATGATTAGGGAGCTTCTCTTATTTATTTATGTTTTTTTAAACTTCATCTCTAATGAAAAATTCCAGCATTAGCCTAACACAATTTTAAATTTAAAAAATTTTATTCTCTAAAAAGTGTTTGATTTAACTAAATTAATGGGGGGGGAGGCATTGTTTTTGTATTTGTAATCTTGGTGTTATAAGACAAAAAATTTTTTAAGTTTTATTTATTTTTATTTGAGAGAAAGAGAATGGGGAAGGGGCAGAAAGAAAGGGAGAGAAAATTAGAAGCAGGCTCTGCCTTGTCAGCGTAGAGGCTGAAGTGGAGCTTAAACTCATGAACCCATGAGATCATGACCTGAGCCGAAATCAAGAGTCAAACAACTGACTGAGCCACCAAGGTGCCCTGAGACAAAAATTTTTTAAAACATGTATTGATACTGTAATTTTGGAAAAGAGTATCTTAGGCAATATTTTACCCCCTTTCTGTGCCTTAGTTTCCTCAGGTATAAAGTGAGACTAAATATGTGCTACAGAGTGTTGTCTTGAAAATGAAATAAACTAATAAATGTGTGAAATACCTAGAAGAGTGGCATATAGAGTCAATACATTTTAGCTATTAGTATTGCTATGTAGAAAATCTTTACATTTCACATTTGCAGACAGCATAGTCCTAACTCCATAGGAAGAAAAACTTCATGTGCAATCTATAGAAACTTTGACTGTACTGATTTACTTTTATATTTCATTCTACATAGGACATCCGAGCTTTTGACTCCCGTTTCTCCGGTATCAAAACATTGGATGACTTGTTTCCTCCTAGAAGTATGGTCTTTATGCTGGGAACCCCCTATTACGGCTGCACTGGAGAAGTTAGTTCCTGTTATTGTTACTAATTACATTTCTTTCTAGTTTCAAGTTAATACAGTTATTTAACTCTCTTCATTTAGGTATAAAATAAAATGTAATACTGAAGGGGGGAAAAAGAATTCATTTGTCTAACTTAGGAACACAGTATTTGGCTTTATATCTTTAGTCTTAAGCAGGTTAGAGTCAGGAGGCAGGGAAAAAAGAATTCAAATCCTAATCTCTGACAAAGCAGGTTTATTCATTGTGGTGGTATTAATAAAGCAATTCTGAAATTATTGTAGTAATTGTATGTATTATTGGGTTGATGAACTTGTAAATGTGTTGATGTTTGAGGAGCTCCAGTTCTCACATGGAAAAAGATATATGCAAATATGAAATGGAAGAATGCAAGAAAGAACCTTTGGGGATAGATTAGACTTGGAAGTATTAATGTGAATTCATGATTTTTGTATGTGTGTATGTATATGTGTGTATGTACATATATACAGGCACATGTATATGGATATATATATGCATTTGTATGTATATGAATATGCCTATACATACATATATTTTCTAGCCCCGTTTGTGCAAAAGAAGCAAAGATACCTTGTTAACAGAAAACACACATAATCTCCAGGTTTTGAGCTCTAATAACTTACCCCATCAAAAGTTTTCAGAGAAATGGCCCATTACAGGGTTAGGGCAAGGTAGGCACAAGATGAACCTGAAACCACTTGTTAAGCCAGAAAGTAAGGAAGTGCTCAAAAGACTGATGAGAGCATATAACATAAACACAGGAACCAGCTTCAGAGGGCTCCTCCTGGCCAAATCTGGGACAGTTTGAGAACCAAAATAATAGGTTGGGAAAAGAGGAATTAATGATTCCACAACAATAATACATAGGGAATAGAAGGGCTCTTGCTTACAGTATCATGTCATGAGTAAACGTGGAGAGAGTGCTAGAGTTGGAAAACTATCATTTTATAAGCATTATGATAAAGATTATATGTGGCAACAATCATCATTGGAAACTAAATCTAGGGGAAATTTTTTATCTGAGTAGGATATTTTCTAAGACCATGAAAATTTTTCATGAAACTATTTTCATGGTCTTAGAAAATATCTTCCACAGACACTTAGTTGCTAGAGGAAGAAAAAAACTGTAATGGAACAGTGAAGAAATTGAGCAATATCTTTGGTATGATCAAAGTTAGTATCAAAGTGAGGGACAGATGAATATCATGTACCTCTGTATGTGATACCCTAAGAAGGACACACTATTCTGGCGGAAAATATATAAACCTAACCTAATCACATGGAATCATCAGACAAATGACAAATGAGTAACTTTTGTTATTAAAGTCAGGATGGAGAAAGAGGAATGACCCTATTCTTCAAAGTGTCAATGTTTTAAAAGACAAAGGCTTTGGATATAATCCTGATTAAAGGGGCTAAAGTGATACGACAACTAAATGAAATATCTGATTCTAGCTTGGATTCTGTAGTAGAGGGAGAAAAGGGTTTTCTTTATTAAAAAGGACATTTTTAGGTCAACTGTGACAAAATTGGAATATGGACAGTAGATTAAAGTATTATATCAGTATAAATGAATGTACTTAATAACTGTACTGTAGTTATATAATAAAATGTCCTTCTTTGGGGTAAGGGACATCATATATGTAATATACCCTCAAAAAGTTCAGAAGAATAATAATGATGTGTATGTAACTGCACACAGCACAAATGTTAAAGCAGAGTAAAATGTTAACATTAGGTGAATCTAGGTAAATGTTTTACAAGTGATCTTTGACCTGTTTTTATTTTTGCAACTTTTTGGTAGTTTAAAGTTCTTTGCAAATAAAAAGTTAATTTAAAGGGAAAAAAAGACTAACAGCTATTAAAGCAAGATACAATGACTCAAATTTACAACATAATCACATTCATTTACAAATTCTAAGAGAATCTCCAATAGCCAACTTTACTGTTTTACTGTATTTCAGAAATAATAAATACTTCAAATAAGTAGAAAAATAAGTAAATAAAATATAGTGAAAGAGACTAAAACATACTATGATTTTCTTTCCCCTCTCCAAGGTTCAGGATTCGGGGGATGTGATTACAGAAGGTAGGATTCGTGTGGTTTTCAGCATTCCATGTGAGCCCAATCTTGATGCTTTAATACAGAACCAGCATGTGAGTACTATAATCTATATTGTTTAATTTACAATTGATGATAAGCATATGTTTTACCACCTCCTTTGAATGTATTATAAATATTTTATTTAATATTGATTAAATTCTCTCACAATTGCATCTAGGATTATTTAAAAATAAGTGTGGAATCTATGCTCAAACTTCATGCAAATCTTTGGCGGGGGCGGGGGATCACTGAAATCTCATTATTGATCTATAACAGTCTTTATGGGTTATTGTGTTCAAGCAATAGAAGGGGCATGTTTTTCAGCATACCCTCTGGGAATAGACCTAGATTTTTTTTTTAACTTTTCGTAATTAATGAAAGCCTGCATTTTTAGTTACAAGTGACAAATGGCCTTACTGCAGTCACTAGAGGAAATTGGGAAACTGCATCTAAATTCACAGCACTTTTTTTCAGGATCTTTTTCTCCAAAGATTTTCACTGTTCTCCTTTTATTTTTCCCTTTTATAATGGGAGGAGGATCCTGATATCTGTCATGTATTCTTATTGATTCACTGGATAATTAACTTGACCGAAATAAATTCACAGTCAGCTATTGCTACTTACACTTCTATTTTTCTCTAATAGTAAATTATAAAGCTTTACATCCTTTAAAATGAATTCAAGGCATTGGGAATCAGCATACACTTGAGAAAACATTATGGAAGGCAAACAAGTCTATTATCTGGTCCTTTTTGGGGAAAGAATTCAGAAAACACTGTCAGGAAACCAGAAGAGTGGTCCATTTGATAAAGATGCTGGAGGTTTCTGTTCTGGGACTTAGTGAAAGAATATGTTTTCCTTTATCCCTAGCTTTTTCTAGTTATGAATGAGCCCAGCCACTTCTGATATACAGTATTGCTAGGCATACCTTCTCTACTGTGCTCTCTTTCTCTTTACATACTTTTTAAACTTTTACACAAAACTTATTTCTCTACTCCAATGTTCTCTCCTTTTTTAAAATGTTTATTTTGAGAAAGAGAGAGAGCATTAGCAAGAAAGGGGCAGAGAGAAAGAGAGAGGGGCAGAGAGAAAGAGAGGCAGAGAGAGAATCCCAAGCAGGCTCCATATTGTCAGCACAGAGCCCACGTGAGGCTCAAACCCATGAACTTTGAGATCATAACCTGAACCAAACCATGAGTTGGATGCTTAATCAATTGAGCCCTCCAGACCCCCCTTTGCTTTTTAATTTTCATTTTCTAGAATATTTGTGATGATCTTCATCAATTTTAATTGTACCATAACTGAATATTTCTCAAAAGGAATACTATTGGTATTTTAGATAGGACTACTATGTGTAAAATAGGACTGTCCTGTATATGACAGCACAGTTGAGATTTTTGTCCCTTAGACACTAAGTGCTAGTAGCCTGTGACAATTACTATAACTGAATGCCCCTATACATTTCCAAATGCTTATTAGAAAAGTAAGTTATACTACCTATGATAGAGAACTACTACCCTAACTCTTCCTATCTGTTTTAGAAAGCATACTTGATTTGTCTAGATTATTTCTAAACCTAATAATGTTCTTGATGGAAAAACGATATTGTGTTCTTTACCAACATAGTATTATATTTTAATAATGAATTTATATTATTCATACAACTAAAAAATTTACCCATTTTTGGGTTATTGTAGACATATAAAATATGAATATAATTCATATGAATATAGCATATGAAATCTATATAAAATATGTGTTATTATTATGTACATTATGTTAGGATTATATGGTAGCTTACCCTAGTTGGTACTAGTAATTTGCTTCCTGGTTAAAAATTATATGATCTAATACATTTTTTTTAATTTGATAATCTTTATAATTTCTTCCCTTAAGTACACAAATTAAGGTTACATTCATTGACTGTATTAGCTATAAACCTATACATACTTCTTCTTTTCATATGATAGTAAGTATTAGGGGAAGTAAATATTACTTATGTCCATATATGAAGGATATTTTAAATTTTGCTCAGTAGCAACTGTTTTGATGACATGCTCATGTTTTAGTTCAATGTAATAATCATCAAGGCTTTATTATGTCCCAGGTACTTTACTAGGCCCTGCTTGGTTGGAATATGAAAATTAATGTTTAAGAAATAGTTCCCGCCTGCAGAATTTGCAGTAGAGTCTATTTACAGTAGAGTTTATTTCTTGAGACAGTTTCACAAATTGTATATTTCCTCCCCCTTTCATTCATCCTTGGGAATTCTGTCCTTTAAGGAGACAGAGGAGCAGAAAAATTCTGCCTACAGATCCTTTCAAAAAAAAAAAGGGGAAATGGATCACTTACTTTTGAGAATCCTTATATTGCCACATTCCAATGGTTAGTGATGTCTTGATTATCTCCAGATTTTAAAGGTAAAGAAATAACATTTGATGCTTTGTGTTTCCATAATTGACCTTTTTGTTTTTATATTTAAAGAAATATTCTATAAAGTACAACCCAGGATATGTGTTGGCCAGTCGTCTTGGAGTGAGTGGATACCTTGTTTCAAGGTTTACAGGAAGTATTTTTATTGGAAGAGGATCTAGGAGAAAGTAAGTTTATGTTAGAGAAATTTACTTAAAGTGGCAGAAAAAAATAAATGATAAAGATAAACTGGTTATTTTAATATTTATTTTCTTTTATTAATTGCTCTGAAGTTTCTTTAAAAATTATGCATAAATTCCTCTGATGGTGATCTTTCATCTAAATGGCACATGTTTTAGGTGTTTGGAAAGACAGTTCTTATTTTTAGCAGCTAACAAATTGAACCTTGAAAAAAGGTATCAGAAGGTGTGTGTGAATCTCAATAATATATTTCCCTGCATTTTCTTATTTCATTCTCTTCTCTAATTACATAATCTATTTATATGCTTTGTTAACTTGGGTTTTAAAGCCTTTCCTCTAGTTTTTCAATTACTATTACTTTGGAAATAACCATGAAAACTATAGAAGAATAATCAAAACTAAGTTTTTCTAAGAATTGAAAGCAAAAATTTGTATTCTTTGAACAAAATTTTAAAACTCGTGTGTGTGTGTGTGTGTGTGTGTGTGTGTGTGTGTGTGTGTGTGTGGTTTAAATTCAGCCCTCATGGAGACCATAAAGCAAATGTGGGTTTGAATCTCAAATTCAACAAAAAAAATGAGGAGGTACCTGGATATACTAAGAAAGTTGGAAGTGAATGGATGTATTCATCTGCAGCAGAACAACTTCTTGCAGAGTACTTAGAGAGGTAAGTGCCTAATAAGGTCCTATTAGGCTTCCCAAAATGTGGGAATGTAATAAATATTTTGCCTTTCTGATATGAATTTTAGACTAAAAATATTTCCTTTGGCAAGATGGGACATATGTTACATGTAAACCTAATTTTGTATCATGGAGCACCATAGCTATTAGCTAAAAAATACTGCATATTATTTAAAATGAAAAAGAATGATGAGAATTGGCCTCCTTTTATTTATTTTTATTTTTCTATTTTTAAAGATCATTTTAAGTAATCTCTATACCCAGCGTGAGGCTGAAACCTACAACAAGATCAAGAGTTGTACACTCTACCAACTGAGCCAGCAAGGCACCCATTGGCCTCCCTTTAATTAAAGTTTTCCTTAATTTGCTATCATAAATTATTCACTACTTTGCATGTCTGTGTTAGTAATAAGAAGATTGGAATGGGTAAATAAAATAGCTCTTCACCCAGTGGATTTTGCTGAGTCTTAATTCTCCAGCTGGATAATAGATTACTATCCTAAAATTATAGACTTTTATGCTGAAATGGTCTAAGAAATCAATAAACCTCAGCTCCTCATTATAGAAAGACAAAACTGTATACCAAGTTTAACTGAATTACTCAGTCACAAAGATTTAGAGGCAATACCTTTACTTCTGATTCCCAATTGAATGTTCTTTCCATTGTTCCACCAGTTTCTAACCTTGTATTTAAGGATTCTTGTATTAGTTTACCAGGGCTGCCATAACAAAGTGCCACAAACTAGGTGGCTTAAAACAACAGAAATTTATTGTCTGAGTTCTGAAGACCAGAAGTCCAAAATCAAGGTGTTTGGTAGGGCCATGCTTCATCTGAACATGCTAGGAAAAGAACCATTCAGTGCCTCTCTGCTAGCTTCTTATAGCCTCACACATTTGGTCTTAACTTGTAAATGCATTACTCCAGTCCTCCATCCTCACATGGGTTCTCCCTGTATGTCTGCACGTCATCTTTTCTCTGTGTGTGTCTGCCCCTGTGACCAAATTCCCCTTTTCATAAAGAGATGGTCATGTGGATTAGAGCCCACTCTAAAGACCTCGTTTTTATCTTATAACCTCTATAAAAACCCTATTTCCAAAGTCACATTCTGAAGGTAGTAGGAGTGGTGCTTGAATCTAGCTTTTTTGGGAGGGAACACAATTCAATCTCAGATTACCATCTGAAAATTTAATTATTTCTTCCATTCACATCTGTATTTCTTTAAAATGTATTTACCCTACTTTTTCATGATTATCAACTTAATATATGCATTGATTTCCTACCATGAAAGATGAAGCTTTAGCTCTCTTTTACTACCTCCCCTTTCTATCTGCTCACCCTCTACGTGTGCTCTACACACATATATATTATTTCCCCTTTCATTATAGTTTAAGAAATCTGTATTTATGGTTTACTTGATTAAGGTGTTGTAAATGGTCACAGCTGGACCTTGTAGAGTATTATGGTTGCATTTCCTTGTACACATTTTTTATTTCCATATCTTGTTTAATCATTTGCTTGTTGTCTTTGTTCTTATAACTAATTCAGCCCCAAACTGTGTGTCATAGCTGGAAAACTTCATATGGTCAGACAGATCAGGAGATCTCTCAGTTCCATTTTGTTTTTATAGACTTCCTCCTAAAACCTTCTGTCTTCCTGCCTCAGTGTAAACTAATTGCTTTCTAGGGCTATCAGATAGCTCTCGTTCTAGAGTTTCTCTTTACTGCCATCCTAGGGATTTCCCTCACCATTCTTCTATGTAGGATTTTTTTTATTTCCTGGCTTTCATATCTTACTTTTTTCTGGTTTATGTCTCCATTTTGATGGAGCACTTACTCTAATAGCTTCCTGAGAAAGCTTGCATGTCTGAAAATGTCTTTATTCTTTGCTAAACAGACTTGAATAATAACTGGCCTGGGTGTAGAATCCTAGATGGGAGATTATTTTCCCTCAGAATTTGAAAAGCACTGCCCTATTCTCTTGTTTCCTTTGCTGGTGAGAAGTCCTGTGCCATTCTGATTTTGAATCTGTGTGTGTGATCTATTTTCAGTTTCTGAAATCTTTTAAGAATCTTCCCTTTCCCAGTGCTGTTTTAATAATGTGATGATGTGTTGGGGCACCTGAGTGGCTCAGTCAGTTGAGCGACTGACTCTTGATTTCAGCTCAAGTCATGATCTCACAATGCATGAGTTTGAACCCTGCATCAGGCTCTGCACCGACAGCGTGGAGCCTCCTAGGGATTCTGTCTCCCTCTCTCTCTGCCCCACCCCCACTTGCACATGTGCTCGCTCTCTCTCTCTCTCTCATCAAAATAAATAAATATGAAAAGAAATTTTTTTATGTGTGCCTTGGTATGTGTCTTCTTTCTTTCTTTTCATGGTTCAGTCCTTTCAGTCTTGAAACTGATGCCCTTCTGAGAAAATTTCTTATATTTATTTGATAATTGCCTCCTTTCTATTTTTTCTGTTCTTTCTGAGACTTCTGTTAGATGATAGACCTCTGGATTAATCCTCTTAATTTTCTTATCTGTTTTCTTTAATGCTATACTTCTGTTCTACTCTGGGAGATTTCTTCAACTTTATCTTATATCATTTTTATTTCTGTTTGATTTGTTTTTAATTTCTAAAAGTTCATCCTTATTCTCGGACATTCCTTTTTCATAGTATCTTATTCTTATAATGAATTAAATGGTAGTTTTAGTTTTTCTTTTATTCTCTATATTTTCTGTTTTCTCCAAATTGCTTTTTTTTCTGTTTGATTTAATTGCTCCTTTCAGGTTAAAGTTTTGTTTGGGTTTTTTTGTTGTTGTTTTTTGTTTTTGTTTTTGTTTTACTTGTCAGTGCTTCTTTGGTGTCTAATCATATTTAAGAATGAGGCACCAAAAAGGTGATTGAAAATGTAATGTGCTTTGGTGAGCCTTCTCGGGTGGTATGTTCCTACTTCTGCAGTGGACCTCCAAACATCACTACCTATATGTGTATCTTTTCTCTTAGGCTGGCTAGTTTTCCTAGAGAAGTATCCTCCATCCTTTTCCTTGGAGAACAGATGTGAAGAACAAAAGTGACTTCCAGTGTTTTGGAAATTAATCAGGGAAAAGGGACCTTACTATATAGTAGATACTATGACATACCCTCCAAACCTTCCTTAAGGACTAAAGAACCTGTTTCTTTGGCAGCTGGAATGCTGCTGTCTGACATTTCTCAACTGTGACCTTTCTTCAGGAATTGCCTTGCAGAAGAGAACTGCCTCATCTGAAGTTACGTCCCCTTCCCACAACACCCACAAGTCTAACACCTGATCTTTATACCTACAAGGAGGTGTAAAGACCCAGCCAACCTGACTGCCCCAGTTCAGGACAAGTCTAACGGGCCATCCTAGTTCAAGATCTTTGTAGGACTGACCAAGGAGTTTTTTTTAACGATGGATCACAGCTCAACTTTTCCCTGTGCCCAGTGCTGCTTCATTCCTTTTTTCCTTCCTTTCTACATGTGTTGATTCCACAAGAGCTCTCTGATACTCTGTGTGCATGCTTACTTCCAATCTCAGGGTCTGTTTCTTAAAGAAATTACACTCCCTAGCCTGCTTCCTAGCAACACATGTGTAGTAGTTACATTTCTGTTAATGCCCTCTCATCTTCTCATGCCCCATCCACCCATCTATCTCCCTGTGCCTTGTATATCTAAAGCTAGAGCATCCCTTGTTCAGCCTCTCTAAAAGATAAACTACAGACAGGTCTTAGGCTGGGTAACTAATCATAATCACCTAACTGCTTATTATATAAAATATTCACCTAAAAGTCTACTAAACTTCATGCCACCCATACTATACCATTTCAGTGTACATAGAGCCCATAATTTATGAGCTTTTGCAGACTTGCACAGTGTAAATCATCTTGCTTTTTGATTTCCCACAAATCAAAGCTTAGGGTACAGCTTTTCCCTTTGTTTCAGACTAATTAATACTTAACCCACCCAAGTTCCAGTTTCTAAAATTTTATTAACAATTCATATATGCTGTCAGACTCTCCACTTCCCTTTTTCATGCCTTTCTGGATCTGTGCCCTTTTTTATACTTTACTCTTCTTGTAGTAGGTAGGGAAGCGAAGTACATGTATTCAATCTGCTATGTGTATTTAAAAGTCCTGAACTATTCAGGAAGCAATGATGTTTTGAGGAATATCAGAAGAAACTTGTAATGTATTTTAATTTTCTTATTGTGGGATGTTTCAGCTTTGTTATAAAAATTAGAAAATAAACCTGTAGATTCTTTTTTTGTCCGTTTATCACCTGTAATTATAATCTAAGAGCAATTAGAGTCGGTAATTGAAGTGTATAAGTAAAGTTTATTACAGTTTATGAATTGAATCATTTCTTCTTCAGCTACTGAAAGTTTTTTGAGGGCCTATGAATATTTTCAAATCATTTAGTCTCTATCCCTTATTAATACTCTGTAATAATCAGTCCTCAGTATATTTTATATCTCCCCTTAGGATCCAAAATCATTTGATAGGAAGTTTATGTGAAGTTAGCTGTATATGTATTCTAAGCAGTATTTTTGTTTGTTTGGCAAGAGCTCCGGAACTATTTAGTTATATAGCCAAAAACAGCCAAGAGGATGTGTTCTATGAAGATGATATTTGGCCTGGAGAAAATGAGAATGGGTAAGCAATATTTGTGGTTAGTTATTGTCTCATAGTTCAATTTAGTGGTTCCCTGTGAAATGTACAGTATCTACTTTATTAAGAATTTTATTACTTTTGTGGGAAGGTTTTATATTTATATATTTTTGTTTTAAGATCTTCATATATTTTTATATCCCTTATATCAGTAAAGTACTTTTAAACTAATTTTGTGATTATTTTATTTTATTTCACTTTAAGTTTTATTTATTTAAGTAGTCTCTACACCCAACATGGGGTTCGAACTTATAACCCTGAGATCAAGAATTGCATTCCCTCCTGACTGAGCCAGGCAGGTGCCCCAAATTTTGTAGTTTTTTAAAATTTCTAAGAGGTGATATTTAGACTTATAGTCCCAATTAAGTTTAGTGATAATTATTTATATATTTGATGTCTTTTATAATTCACAGCCTTCAGAAAGTTTATATTAGGCCCTTTGCATAAACCATCAGAAAGTTTTAATCAATGTGAAAAAATTATTATTTTTAATATAGTGCTGAGAAAGTTCAAGAAATTATTACTTGGCTAAAGGGACATCCCGTCAGTACTTTGTCTCGTTCATCTTGTGATTTACAAATTCTGGATGCAGCTATCGTTGAGAAAATTGAGGAAGAAGTCGAAAAGTGCAAGGTACTAATTTTCAGTAACCAAGATGATTGATGAGATTTGAAGTTAAACAGACTGTATATCATACTATAAATAATTCATTCGTGTTTGAGCCAAATGAAACATGAACTCAGTGATTCTAATTTATGTCTGATTATACTCTTTTTTTAACTTTTGATTTTATTTTCCACGCATTTGCCTTTTTATTAAGATGATGTTGTTTTGCTAACACAATACTCTAAAAGCAGAGTAAGTTTAGAAATGGGCTCTGAAATCATCTTCCCCCATTCCTCTTTTAGTACTTAAAACCTGAGGCAAGATACTTACCCCTCCCATGCCTCTATTACCTCATTGGTAAAATGAGAGTAAAATAGTATCTACTCCATAGGGTCATCAAAAGGATTAACTAAGTTAGGACATGTAAACTCCTTCTAATATTGCCTATTTTTAATGCCTAACGATGCTTGGCTATTTTTTTAACCTGCATTTTTTAAAATTGTCTTTCAATCTAAGTTAAAATATATTTATACAGCATTGTTTTTGAAATAAGTTTTCTACTTAATAAAAGTTACTTACTCTAAGCCCCCAAATTTTATTTTAATCCATTTGGATGCAGAACTTTCTAAAATGTTTTACACATTTTTCCCTTACTTTACAAAGAAAAGATGTATATACAAATTTATAGTTTATTATTTGGTTGCAACACTTTTTAAATGTGTGTGCATATAGACTAAGACAGGAATTTTTTCTAAACCAGTTAATGTGACAAGGTGCTGTTATGAGTGACTTTTTTTTCTCTTAAGTGTTATAATGTTATTAGGGTAATAGAGAAAAGAAAAACTAAAAAGTAAATACAACATTCTGAACATTTTTAACTTTTTTTTATAATGTAGGGTCTTCATTAAAATTAGCAGTAGTTTTCATATTGGGCAGTGGTTCCCAAACTCAGCTAATTATCAAAATTACTGAAGGATCTTTTTAACAAACATATTGTCGATTCCGCCCCTAAAGCAATACTTCTCATATTTTAATGTGCAAATGAATCACTGGAGGATTTGTTAAAACACAGATTCTCTTTCACTAGCTCTATGATGAGACTTGAGATTCTGCATTTCTAACAAGTTCCCAAGTGATCACATTTTGAGTAGCCAGACCCCAGAACTTTTTATTTATTTAGTAGCTGTGGGTTGGAGCCTTTTGTGAAAACTCCTCAGTTTATTAATTTGCCTGATGAATCAGGTTTGATTACCATGTCCTCTAATCAGTGCTATAATGTAAATAATGCTTAGAGGTATATCAGAGCATATTGATTGGTTTTTTTCATATCCAATACTCCAGGCACAGGTTTGGAGTGTGCTTTTTAAAATTACTTTAAATTTCTTTTATTTTGAGGATACCTGGGTGGCTCAGTCAGTTAAGCACCTAACTTCAGTTCAGTTCAGTTCATGATCTCATGGTACGTGAGTTCAAGCTCCACATTGGGCTCTGCACTGACAGTGTGGAACCTGCTTAGGATTCTCTCTCCCTCTCTCTTTCTGCACCCCTCCCCTGCTCATAGTCTCTCTCTCTCAAAATGAGTTAAAAAAAAACTTAAAAAAAATAATTTTTTCTCCTTTTGCTTTTGTCAGTGGGCATAACTTGTACCCTGTTAGTCCTAATGTCCTATGGGCTGGAAGCAAAGACATCTTGCCTGGACTGCCTTCACTATTCATTCCATTTAAGATTGTGATCTCTCTCCACACTGATGATCCCCTTTACCTGCTTTATTTTTCTCTATGCTTTTTACCGTCAAAGATACTGTATATTTTCCTTATTTTATTTCTTGTATGTCTCCCTAAGTAGACAGACGCTCAATCAACCAAGCCACCCAGGTGCCCCAATTAAAAAAAATTTTTAAGTAAGAATTTATTATTCCTCCTTGCTGCATCTGAAGAACTTCAGATATTCTTTAAATTACTCATTTGGCTTTTTAAAGAGAGGCATGTCCAAATGAATAATAATGATGTTATATTTTTAATATAAATTCAAATAACAATTTTACAATTTTTTTTAATTTAAATACTTAAACATTTTTTTTTCTTTAGCAAAGAAAGAATAATAAGAAGGTACGAGTGACAGTGAAGCCCCATTTGCTGTACAGAGTAAGTTTCCTATCAAAGAATTCAAAGTTGTTGTTTTTACTTTGAAAGTGTAGAAAGAACACAATGTTTTTCTTATAGTAATAGAAAAACTATTTCAAAGTAGAATTAATAATAATTAAGGCTTTCTTCTCTTCAGCCTTTAGAACAGCAACATGGAGTCATTCCTGACCGAGATGCAGAATTTCGTCTCTTTGACCGTGTGGTAAATGTGAGAGAGAACTTTTCAGTTCCAGTTGGCCTTCGGGGCACCATCATAGGAATTAAAGGGGGTAATATCTCAGTACTTGATGTGTCTTCTAATGCATCTGTATTGTAAAGTTAAAAAAAAAAAAATTCAGTGTCATATCTAAGCAGAGAGCAACAAAGTTCATATTGTTAACTGTAGTGCACACTTAAATATGATTAAGATGATAAATTTTATGCCATATATTTTTTATTTATAAAAGAAAAGAAAAATATGAGAAAATGGAGGGAAAAGGAAAGAAGCAACTAAGGATCTAAATGATACCTGGCATGAGCTGCTTTGCAGCATAGATTCCCAAAAAAGTCAAACTAGCATGAAGCAGCATATTGGGTGCCAAGGGGTCAGGGTGTTGGCAGCACTGTCTTTTCTTTTCTCAGGCACTCAACCTTTGTCTGATTGTTTGGGCGAGGAATGGTAAGGGTCAGATGTGTGTGATGAAACAACAACCCACCTGCTGCTATTTGCTCAACCCCCTGCTTCAACTCTTCAAGTACTGAGTTTATTGGATTGTATTCTAGACAAGTTGTCTTGGGACTCTGATAACATAGAAGGTTCCTTTCTTCTGACAACCCCTATCAGTAATAGTGACTGTTTGGGATTTTGTCTTGAGAAAGATTTTAAAACTATATCTCTTCTGAGTGGGAAAGAACTCTGTCATCTATTAACCATGTCTGCAAATAGACATGGAGTAAAAAGAGGAATATTCATCATTACTTTCCTCAGCTGAGACCTCATCTGCATAGTCATCTTAACTGAAGGAAGTAAACAGTCCTCTTATCTTTTATAATCTTAATAATTGTTTGAGGAAATGGCTCCTCCCTCAAATGGGGAATTGGAACCTAGAAGGTGAGCTTTAAGTCTTCAGAGGAGAAACTCCTGCCTCTTATTGAGCCTCACTTTCTTGAGTTTAAATTTCAAGTAAAAGTTTCAGGTTAAAAGGTACACCTGGGTGTTGGAGTCTGGATGAGCTCTACAGACTTGGTTTTAGCTGAGCAGTGAAGGACTAGGGATGGGGGACGGACATCCCTCCACTCCTATCACAGGCTAGGATGTTATCAGATATTATATTAGGGTTTTCCAGGGAAACAGAACCAATAAAGTGGAAAAAGGTAGGGGAAGGGTGGAGAGAAAAAAAGAAAAGGAGAGGAAGCGTGGGAGATGAGGGAAAGAGAAGGATTGGGAGGAGAGAGGAAGGGTTAGTCAATTCTCAAGTACTATGATAGACCCTATTATTAATTTGGGGTTAGAATTCAAAACATTATCATAGCTAATTTTTTCACTTTACCTTAGAATTTTGAGTAAATTTAATCTTGCCAGATATATCTCACCAGCCTCTCTGCCAAATTTATTCTTCTCTGTTACTGTCTAAATTTATTGCACTGTCTTTCTCATATGTCTCATATCTCAGTTATGACATCCATAATCTACCAAGTCATCTCAGCCAGAACCTTGGAGTCATCTTTGGCATCTCTGTCCTTTTTATCTACACAGGTCACAGACTCCTATCTAATAATATTTCTGTTCTCTCCATTCTGTTCCCTTTATTGACTAAACTACCATGTTTTCAGATCTTCATCATCTTTTGTCTATCTTATTGCAAGACGTTCAAAACTGCAAACTCCAGAGTTACATCTTTTATTAACTCATTATGAATAATTTCTTTTTTTCCTTTATGAATATAATTTGTTGTCAAATTGGCTTGCATACACAATGCCCAATGCTAATCTCAACAAGTGCTGTTCTCAATGCCCATCCTCCACTTACCCCTCTCCCCCAAAGCCCCCATCCACCCTCGGTTTGTATTTAAGAGTCTCTTGTAGTTTGCCGCCCTCCCTCTCTGTTTGTAACTATTTTTTTCCCCTTCCCTTCCCCCAAAGTCTTCTGTTGAGTTTCTCAAGATCCACATGTGAGTGAAAACTATGATATCTGTCCTTCTCTAGCTGACTTATTTCACTCAGCATTATACCTTCCAGTTCTATCTATGTTGCTGCAAATGGCATGATTTTATTCTTTCTCATTGCCAAGTAGTATTCCATTGTATATATAAACCACATCTTCTTTATCTGTTCATCAGTGATGGATGGCTCCTGATCCTAATTCATTCCCCATGTTCTTTGCTGTAGCCTCAGACAGAAAAATAAGAAATGGTTTCCTTCTACTATTTTGTATAAATGATCAAAATTAGTTAATTACTTTCCTCCTAAAACCATTCCCTCATGTGTATTTTATTTGGCTTCCTCAGTTTATTTGACTTACTTGTAAGATTATGGGTGTCATGTGAACTTTTCACAGTTCTGTGCTGCCTGAAACGCTCCTCTCCCTGTTTTTATCATGCTGACACATCCTCATCTTCCAGATTGCGGCTTACATATCGCTTCCTTCAGAGAGACCTTCCTAGAACACCTTGTCTAAAGAGCACGCATGGAATACCACTTCCCAGCTCTCAGATACCACTAGTTTCTTTCCTAGCAACGGACATAGTTGGTATTTTTATATTTGTTTGCTTGTGTATAGTGTTTCCTCCGTTAGACTGTAATTTCCTGAGGCTAGAGATTGTATTTTTTCCTTCTCCAGTGTATTTTTAGATCCCCTGCTTGTAGTTGGCATAAAGTTAGTGAACATTTAGTAAATATGCATAGACTGAATGAACTAACTTAATTTTGCAGCTTTGACAACATCTTATCAAGAATTTGTCATTTAATTAGGGGCTTCTGGGTGGCTCAGTTCGTTAAGTGTCTAACACTTGATTTAGGCTCGGTCATGATCATGTTCAAGCCCCGCATCAGCCTCTGCACTGACAACATACAGCCTGCTTAGGATTCCCTCTCTCTCTCTCTCTCTCACTCTGTCTCTCTCCCTCCCCAGCTCACTGTCTTTCTTTCTCTCTCAAAATAAATACACTTAAAAAAAAAAAAAAAGATTTGTTATGTAATTTAATTGTTACTATAATTTAGATTGTACCAAAATTATTCTTAGAACACATTGATCTTAGCTGTCCTGGTCTTGATATTTTGATGTATTTTATGTAAGAATATAGAGGTAGGAGGTTAGGTGAGACTCAAGTAATAGAAGCTCTTATAATAGAGGTGGATCTACTAATGGATGCAGAGGAGTGGGTGAACTGAAGAGGTAAAGAAGAAGAGAAAAGATATTTTCACAAGACTGTTGTATGTGTTTTTTTAAAAAGTAGACTTTATCAGCAAAGTTTTAGGTTCATAGTAAAGTTAAGCGGAAGGTACAGATTTCCCATATACCTTGGGCTCCCATTCCTACATGTTATTTTTTTTTAATTTTTAAAAAATATTTATTTATTTTGAGAGAATGTGCATACAAGTGGGGGAGGGGCAGAGAGAGAGGGAGAGAGAGAATCCCAAATGGGCTCCCCACTGACAGCCTGGAGCCAGAACCCAGTACAAGGCTCAGTCTCACAAACTGTGAAATCATGACCTGAGCCAAAATCACGTCAGTCTTTTTTTTTCTTATTATTATAATTTATTGTGACGTTGGTTTCCATATAACACAGTGCTCATCCCAACAAGTGCCCTCCTCCATGCCCATCACCCATTTTTCTCTCTCCTCCACCCCCGTCAACCCTCAGTTTGTTCTTAGTATTTAAGAGTCTCTTATTGTTTGCTTCCCTCCTTCTTCTTAACTATTTTTTCCCCTTCCCCTTTCCTATGGTCCTCTGTTAAGTTTCTCCTGTTCCACATATGAGTGAAAACATATGGTATCTGTCCTTCTCTGCCTGACTTATTTCACTTAGCATAATACCCTCAAGTTCTATCCACATTGCTACAAATGGCCAGATTTCATTCTTTCTCATTGCCATGTAGGATTCCATTATATAGATAAACCACATCTTCTTGATCCATTTGTCAGTTGATGGACGCTTAGGCTCTTTCCATGATTTGGCTATTGTTGATACTGCTGCTATAAACATTGGAATACATGTGCCCCTATGCATCAGCACTCCTGTATCCTTTGGGTAAATTCCTAGCAGTTCTATTGCTGGGTCATAGAATAGTTCTATTTTTATGTTTTGAGGAACCTCCACACTGTTTTCCAGATTTACATTCCCACCAACAGTGCAAATGTACCAGTTTACATTCCCACCAACAGTGCAAGGGGAGTCATTTTCTCTATATACCACCAACAATGCAAGTGCAGTTTCTCTACATTCTCACCACCATCTATAGTCTTCTCATTTGTTCATTTTAGCCACTCTGACCGGCGTGAGGTGATATCTCAGTGTGGCTTTAATTTGTATTTCCCTGATGATAAGTGATGTTGAGCATTGCTTCATGTGTCTGTTGGCCATCTGGATGTCCTCTTTGGAGAAGTGTCTTTTCATGTCTTCTACCCTTTTCTTCGCTGGATTATTTGGGTTTGTTTTTGTGGAGCTTGGTGAGTTCTTTATAAATTTTGGATACTAGCCCTTTATCCAATATGTCATTTGCAATAATGTTTTCCCATTCCGTTGCTTGCCTTTTAGTTTGTTGATTGTTTCCTTTGCTGTGCAGAAGCTTTTTATCCTGATAAGGTCCTCTTTTTGATAAACCCCTAGCCAGACTTCTCAAAAGGAAAAGAGGTTTCATGCTTGTAGGGATGTCTCTGGTTCTTTATGATCTTTGCAATGCTCACAGAGTCCCCCTTAGGATCTCTTGTAGGGCTGGTTTAGTGGTGATGAATTCCTTCAGTTTTTGTTTGGGAAAATTTTTATCTCTCCTTCTATTCTGAATGACAGGCTTGCTGGATAAAGGATTCTTGGCTGCATATTTTTCCTATTCATCATATTGACAATTTCCTGCCACTCCTTTCTGGCCTCTCAAGTTTTAGTAGATAGGTCTGCTACTACCCTTTTGTGTCTACCCTTGTAGGTTAAGGCCCATTTATCCCTAGCTGCTTTCAGAATTCTCTCTTTATTTTTGTATTTTACCAGTTTCACTATGATCTGTCTTGCAGAAGATCAATTCAAGTTAACGCTTGAAGGGAATTCTCTGTGCCTCCTGGACTTCATTGTCTGTTTCCTTCCACAGATTGGGGAAGTTCTCAGCTATGATTTGTTCAAGCACAACTTTAGCCCCTTTCTCTCTCTCTTCTTCTTATGGAATTCCTATAATATGGATATTGGTCATTTCATTGAATCACTTAGTTCTCTAATTGTCTCCTCTTGATCCAGAATTTTATTGATCTCTTTTTCAAAAGAAAAGCTTCATCTTTTCCCATAATTTTGTCTTCTATTTCACCTGTTCTCCCCTTTGCCTCTTCAGTTCTCACTGTCACCACCTGTAGTTTATTTTGCACCTCATTTATTTATTCATCATGACTATTATTTAGTTCCTTGATCTCTGCAGCAGTAGATTCTTTGCTGTCTTTTATGCTTTTTTTCAAGTCCAGCGATTAATCTTATGACTGCTATTCTAAATTCTTGTTCAGTTATATTGTTTATATCTGTTTTTACCAATTCTTTAGCTGTCATTTCTTCCTGCAATTTCTTTTGAGGAGAATTCTTACATTTCATCATTTTCACTAGTTTTCTGTCCCTTATTGTGTTTTAAAAGCTTGTTATATACCCTACACCTGCGAGCACTACTATATTAAAGAGGAGTCATACACTGTCCAGGGCCTGGCCCTTTAGGAGATGTATTTTGGAGAATGTTACTTGCTCTCTGTTGTGACTTTGGTTACTTTATCTCCCTACTCATAGTGATGTTTTCAGCCCTCCACTAGGTGTGCTTTGATTTGTTTGTTGAAGTAGGCCTGGAAAGGAAAACAAACAAGCAAAAAACAAACAAAACACACACACACACACACACACACACACTCACGTATACACAAAAAACCCAAAAACAAAAAAAACCAGAAACATCAGCTACAAGTAAAAGACAGGGTGGAGGCACTGCTGATGGAAGAGACCGTATCCCATATAAAAAGAGAAGTGACAAGGGTGGGGAAAAAGAAAAAATAAAAATTGACCAGACAGAGAAATTATATGGCTTAATCCAGAGAGAGAGAGAGGAAAATAAAGAAGACAATGTAGAACAAGTATCAAGAGAGTGGATTAAATATGTCTGCTTAAACAAACAACCAGAGTAATCAGACTAGAGGAGGGAAGAGATAAGAAGGAGAAAAGAAAGGAAGAATCTCTATATAAATAGAATTGTCCGAGAATTAAACCAGGCAATGCAACAGCACTGGTCTGGAGGATGGGCTGTCTGGTTGGTCAGCATCAATCCCCCTCCAATAAATATGCGGTTACCAGGCATGGAGGGGCATGGTTTGGTGTAAGCGGGTCCTGCCTCCACTGTGGGTTCTGCTGTCCCATCCCTGAGACCCCACCTTGTTGGTGTTGGGGAGAAAAATAGCGACACCCCAGTCTCTCCTCCATAGACCACGTGTCCCAAGCCAAGGCGTCCTTATTCTGCTGCAGGCACAAACGACGCAGTTTGTCCCACTCTGTTGACTCCTGGTTCCCTGGCATGTGGCTGGGATTCAAACTCCCACTCTGTGCACCCTGGTACTGGGGTAGTGCTGCTCTCTGGCTGGCAGTCGCAGGCAGGCTTTGTCCTGTCTCATAGCACTCCAGGGAGGATCGCTTTCTCCTACTGCTGACTGCACCCCTGACCTTGCCACCAAGCCCAGGGCTGGCTCCCCTCCTCCCCAGGTGTGCAATCCAGGCAGCCAACCAGGTCTGGAGAAAGCCCCTCAGTCACAGATTGGATCTTTCTACATCCTGGTTAGTGGTTTTTCTCTTGTCCAGATACAGTCCTATGCTTCCCCAGACTCTCTTTATCTTCCCTTTGTCTCTCTGCAGAAGGGAATCCCTCCCCTCTATTCATTTTATTTCTCCCAGTTCTCATTCACACACCTGTGGCATGTCAGGTGGGTCCCTGGAAGCGACTGTCTCTTTGCCTCCCAGACTCTTGAAGTTCAAAGCCGTTTAGCTTCAACACTGCTTTGTTTGAGAGAGGAGGGAACTTTGGATCCCCCTACTTCTCTGCCACGTTGGCCTCTCCCCTTATTATGAATAATTTCAAACATAGACCAAAGCAGAGAGAAAAACATAACTAATCTCCCCAAAGCATCAAATTTATTTTTTTTCTTAAATAGTTTATTGTCAAGTTGGTTTCCATATAACACCCAGTGCTCATCCCAACAAGTGCCCTCCTCCATGCCCATCACCCCCCTTCCTGTCTCCCCCACTCCCATCAGCCCTCAGTTTGTTCTCAGCATTCAAGAGTCTCTCATGGTTTGCCTCCCTCCCCCTCCCCCACTATTTTTCCCCTTCTGCTCCCCCATGGTCCTCCATTAAGTTCCTCCTAATCCACCTATACGTGCAAACATATGATATCTGTCCTTCTCTGCCTGACTTATTTCGCTCAGCATAACACCCTCAAGTTCCATCCATGTTGCTACACATGGCCAGATTTCATTCTTTCTCATTCCCACCAAAGCATCAAATTTAAAATATTATTATTTTACTTTAAACTAATACCAGTAATCTATGAGTTTATCTATTTTTCATATAGTATATTCCCTTGCACTATTTTTTGATAATTGTAATCAATGTTTCTCACAGTTCAAAAACCTATATGCTGATTTTCCATCATATGATTTTTAAATCTCTTTTTTTAACAGCTAATAGAGAAGCTGATGTACTATTTGAAGTATTATTTGATGAAGAATTTCCTGGAGGCTTAACAATAAGGTTTGTTTCCTGATGATAATTATACTTTGTAAATATGTCCATGTGGCCAGTGACTTTACTATACTTGTTTATTTGTCCACATTTTGAATTCCACTTATATGTAAGACATCATACTTGGTACCAGAGAAGGTAACAGTGAGTAAGATAGACATGCTTTCCACTTTCATAGAGCTTTCATTTTAGTGGGGAAGATAATTGTGTAACTGATTATAATATTAATTATTTAATTAAAATGTGAGAAGTGCTGGGAAGGAACGGTTCAGGTTTCTATGAGTATGACTTGTCCTGAGAATTCTAGAAAGGCTTCCTTGACAAGTGATATTTAAGATGGGACTTAAAGAATGTATAATAGCTAACTGGAGAAAGAGGGAAGAAGAATGACAAATGATCAGGAAGAGGAAATAACACATGCAACAAAGGGACCTCTTCAGTCATTGAAAAAGAAACACAAGTGTGTCTGAACTTCAGCAAGATTAGAGTAAGAGAAAAAAGCAAGAACCATACTCCAGGAACTTATAAGCCAACTTTGAGGACATGATAAGATTTTGGAATCTTGGTCTTCATCCTTAAAGCAATGTGAAGTCATCAAAATCAGAGCTGTGACATGATCAGATTTGTATTTTTGTGGTATTATGGATGCTCATGCCAGACTAGGGTAGTTTGAGGAGGCAGAAAGTTGAGCTGACCCTTGAGAAGTTTGACCATGATGGACAAAAAAGATAACCAGAAGTTAGTGTGTTTAAAGGAAGAGCACTGGAATTATTTTGTTTAAATTACTGTGGATGAGCTTTGTTTATTTTGGGGCAGCACTGATAGAAAATGTATGGGATAAAGGATTGTGATAGAATAAAAGGCACATGGAATATGTTCTCTCACTTAACCTTTGTGTTACCTTGAGTAGGTAGTTGAAAGCATTCTGACTCTCAGTTTCCTCATTTATAATGAAGATACATACTTTACTAAATTGTGGTGCAGATTAAGCGAAGTCCTTTCTAGTCTCCCTTCTAGAAACTAGCTGGAAAACTGAACTGAATTTAGCTTAGTTTCTTTTTCTCATCTATTTTGACTTATTAGTGACTAATTAAATAAGAAATTATTACTCTGGTTTAGCCTCTTTTTTTTAAGTAGGCTCCACACCCAGCATGGAGCCCAACACAGGGCTTCAACTCACAACCCTAAGATCTGAGCTGAGATCAAGAGTTGGACACTTTACTAAGTGATCCACCCAGGTACCCCTTGTTTAGCCTCTTTGCATAAAATCACAATTGTCAGTCCTTTTCCAATTAACCCTCAGAATGCTATTATTGTTGTTTTGCAACTCAAATGTGTCTGCTCTGGAATGACTTTTCTCTCTGCAAACTTCAAATGCAGCAGCAGAGTCTGGATCTCATATCTGATTTTATTTTTCATGAAAATGTTTGATGACCAGTAACCTTAGCCCAATAACTTTGAAGATACATTTTTAAGATGATTAACTTTTTACTCTTTTTTTTCACTCCTAGGTAGAGGCACTGGATTTCTTTACTAATAGAGAGCTATGTAAAAGATTACTCATATATTCATTTCTGTAATGCAGAATCTTTAAGTATATTTCTCATGAACATATTTTCTACAAATAATATGAAGATTTTTCATAAAAGAATTATCCTTCTCCATCATCTCATAATATAGGAAGATTATATTCTTAGGAAAAGTGGGTAGTAGAGTTAAAAACTTCTGACAAGACTTATCTTAATATCTAATATTTTTGTCAAGACCAAGAAGGAAGGAAATCACACATACTTGTCTGTTAAGCCTTCCTGGGTCTATAACTTTAAGATGGGAAGGTGAGGATAAAAAAGGCCTAGACTCAGTAATTGATCAGGACACAAATGTGATCAAAGTTAACATTTGCTCTATTGTGTAGGGAGAGTTGCACTGAGAATGGTGCCACGTGTGGATACCTTCTGGTCTTTCATAAACCAAACTACAAACCAGTTTTTAAAAAAGTCTTGACATTTAATTCATAAATATTTAGTTATACTCAGATATTTTGTTGCCAGCCTTCTGAAGGCAAACTAACACATACACACATCCCTTGCACACAATGACACCTACAGAAGAGTTGTTTCCCCCACTTGGTAGCATTGAGTAGTCTATTTAGAAACTTTTCAGAAATGTATCATCTTATAAATTAAGATCTTTCTATGATTTCAGGTTTCTCTACTGACTTTAAGAGCAATGTTTACTAATTCAGATAATCAACTGCCTATCCACCCAAAAATAATTTGATATGTCTGCTCCCTAACACATTTAGTACTATTTCCCCCTGAAATAACTGTTTACTTTCAGGTGCTCACCTGGCAGAGGTTATCGACTGCCAACAAGTGCCTTGGTGAATCTTTCTCATGGGAGTCGCTCTGAAACTGGAAATCAGAAGTTGACAGCCATTGTGAAACCACAACCAGCTGTGAATCACTATAGCTCAAATTCATCAATTTCAACTGGGCATTTGGGAGGCCTGAACCATTCACCCCAATCACTTTTTGTTCCTACTCAAGTAAGGTTCTTAGTCTTGTATTTCTTTCTGCCCCCTTACAAGTCCCAGACAGACTTTGTAAGTAGAAACATAATTTGTCTTAGTTTTTAAAAAAATTTTGGTTCAAATCAATTTCAGATTTGTTTTAAGTTAATAGACTAGTAAAGAGTACTACCGATAGAACTCTACCTCTGTTATAAAATTAGTTATGTTAAGGAAGAAACACATTTTTAAAATATGATCTTGGTAATGTCTGTTTTTTCATATATTTACTTTTTACACTAAGATTTCCATTTGTTTCTTATATAACTCAAACGTTGTATTATATCTGCAGTGAAATAACATGAATTTGAAAGGTTAACGGAGAAAATTATATTTATCAAAAGCCACTTTCAAGTTTCTACTATGCAGCTCATGGGTGATTTCCTTTATTTTATCTTTGAGGAGACAAAAGTTGAATTGTTTTCTGAGAGACACTTAACCTTATTCCATGTCCCCAAATCTTAATCACATTTTTTAAAAATCTGAACCTCACTTTAATCCAAGTAATATGTGTTCATTATAGACTAATTAGAAGACACAGATAAGGAGATCATAGAAAAGGAAACAGAAGCAAAAATCCTCTCAAATTATATGTAACCACTATTAAATTTTGGTACATATTTTTTCAGAGTTTAATCTGCACAAAATCAATTCCCCATAAGTAATAGCTGATTTTTTAATCTGTTAGATTACTTTTATGTAAGAGGAAGATTATAAGAATAAAATCATTAGGTGTTAATTTGAATGAGATAATATATCAGTATATTGGAAGACCAAAAAACATCTATTGGTAGGGATACTGATTTCATATAATCCATAACATTTGTTATGCTTTAAATACTTTTTAACTGGGGTGCTTGGGGGACTCAGTCGGTTAAGTGTCCAATTTTGGCTCAGGTCATGATCTCATAATTCATGAGTTCAAGCCCCGCATCAGGCTATGTGCTGACAGCTTAGAGCCTGGAACCTGCTTCAGATTCAGTGTCTCCCTTTCTCTCTCTGTCCCTAACCTGCTTGTACTCTCTCTCACACAAAAATAAGGAAGTAAACATTTTACTTTTCAATAAAATCATTCAAAACCAATTACATATGCTGGAGAGCATTTTCACTCTAATAGAATACTTTTATGATTACTAAGCTCCAGAAAAAAAGAACTGAGATTTCAGATAATGGAAGTTAAGATCCTGTCTACTGCTAATTAATTTTAATGAATTAATTTTATTTTTAATATGAATCTTAATTTTTTTGTGTTTCAGTTCCTTAAGAAATTTTTTGTACTTTACCAGGTACCTACTAAAGATGATGATGAATTTTGCAACATTTGGCAGTCCTTACAGGGATCTGGAAAGGTTCAACACTTTCAGCCAACTCTACAAGAGAAGGTTAGTATACCTTGTTTGATGGACATTTAATTTTAAAAAAACATCAACAGGGTGCCTGAGTGGCTCAGTCAGTTAAGTGACCAACTCTTGATTTCAACTCAGGTCATCATCTCATGGTTCATGGGATCGAGCTCCTCATGTGGCTCAGCGCTGACAGCATGGAAGCTGCTTAGGATTCTTTTTCCCTCTCTCCCTCTCTCTAGCTTTTCCATGATATCTCTCCCTCTCTCTCTCACAAAATAAGTAAACTTCAAAAACAGCAACAACAAAATTTACATTTCTCTTTTGGGTATGCACTGACTTGTTTTCTCCTGAAATCTCATAAAATAGAAATAACGCTTTTAATCACAAATGTTCAGAATTCTCTTCAGCCATATATCAAAGTTTTTGGAATCATAAGTGGGAATATAGATAATTTTTCTTTTAAATCAGTTTTGGATTTTATTTTAGTTGTTGCAAAATCATAATAATTGTATTTTAAATTCAGCAGAGGCCTTGGGACACCTGGGTGGCTCAGTCTGTTAAGCATCCAACTTCAGAACAGGTCATGATCTCACAGTTCATGGGTTCAAGCACCACATCAGGCTCTGTGCTAACAACTCAGAGCCTGGAGCCACCTTCCAGATTCTGTGTCTCCCTCTTTCTCTGCCCATCTACGCTAGTGTTCTGTCTCTCTCAAAAATAAATAAACATTAAAAAAAAATTTTAATAAATTCAGCAGAGGCCTTAATAGCACTTATTAACTTCTTCATTTTCACTTGAATGTGTAGCTTTATTCTGGCAGTTGGTTGTCTTAAATATGAATGAGGAAATTCATTTTCCTTGATAGAGATTAAGAAAAGAAAAGAAATTCTGCTAAAAAAAAGTAGACTCAAGCCAAAAAAAAGGTAAAAAGATAAGGAATACATTCTGACAACACTTGTTGCCACGTTACTGACTTATCTTCTCAGCTTGGGTCAAGAGGGAATTTTCTCTCAAGTTGATAAACCAGTAGCCTACACCATGAAGGCCTCTTTTGTTCTAAAGTCCTCCAGTTATGGTGGCGTTATCAGAGTTTATTACATTGGAGAGGAGAAAATAGCAAGAGAAATGGTGGTAAAATAAACATAGACAGTGAGAGTGGCAAAATACACAGGTTTCCTCTGCCAATAGCTGTTATAAGTTTTACTTATCATCCATAAATTCTTTCTACCTACATATAATCTATATCCAGATTTTCAAACCCACTTTTCCTCTCTAATTTATTTGATTCTGCTAACCACTCATTCTTTTTTCCTTTAATGTTTTTTATTTATTTTTGAGAGACAGAGAGAGACAGCGTGAGCATGGGAGGGTCAGAGAGATGGACACACAGAATCTGAAACAGGCTCCAGGCTCTGAGCTAGCTATCAGCACAGAGCCCGCCACAGGGCTCAAACCCACGAGCTGTGAGATCATGACCTGAGCCTAAGTCGGACACCCAACCGACTGAGCCACCCAGGCACCCCACCACTCATTCTTTAGAAGTACTTCATTACCATTCATTCGTTTCATTGATTCATTCAACATGTATTTATTGATTGCCTATCATGTATATTGTTCTATACAATGAGATATAGCTGTAAATAAAACAAAAATTCTTACCCTCAAACAATCAGTATCCTTGGGATGGTAGGACAATAACTAAATAAATAAATTATATGGTATATTAGATAGACATATTTCAGGAAAAGTTTGGAGAAGGAGGATAGAAAATGTTGACAAGGGTATATAGGTATCTGAGGGGAGAGTATTCCAGACACATTCAAAGACCCTGGTGGGAAGACAATTCCAGGTATACTCAAAGATAAGAAAAAAGACCATTATAGTTCCCAGTCAATAGGGTGAGTTGCAGGAACTGTAATTAGAGAGGTGTCACATCAATACAATGCAAGACCCTCTGGGTCATTAATAAGGACACTGATTTTTACTCAGTAAGATCAGGAATCCTTGAAGGTTTTTGAGCAACAGAATGACATCTGATTTATATTTTAATGGGATCATTCTTTCTGTTATCTTGAGAATAGAATATGGAAGAGCCAGGGTAGAAACAGATTAGTTAGACTACTAGAATCATCAAGGTACAGGTGATAGTGATTTGGACCAAGGTAGTAGGGGCCTGTGAGAAGTGATCAAATTCTAGGCATATATGGAAGGGATTGCTATCTTATGACAAATTGGATATGGGGTTAAAAGAGGGGGAAAAAATGGATTAAAGAATGTATCTCTTAAGTCTTAGTAACTAAAAGGACAGAGGGGCTGTTACCTAAGATGGGTAAGATTGCAGGTCAAGTAGGTTTGTGGAGGAAGATCTAGGGTTCAGTTTTGGGCATAGTAAATTTGAGATATATATTAAACATCTAAGTGGAGATTAAGAGAAATTTGAGTGGAGATGTAGAGTTGGACATTGACTCTGATAGTTACGGAGGATGTCCAAGCTAGAGAGAGAAATTTGGCATGTATTTGTATATCTATATATTTATATATATTTATTTCCAAGGAAGTGTATGTAGATAGAGAAGAGGTCTAGTAACTTAGCCTTAGAGAATTCCATCCTTAAAGAGTCAGAGAGATTAGGTGAACGTAACAAAGAAGACTGAAAAGGAATGACCAATGAGATAGGAAGAAAACCAGTAAAGTGTGGTGTCTAGATGCCAAGTGAAGAATGGAGGTTAAGTAGAATAATCAACTGTGTCAAATGCTGGTGATGGATCAATTAAAATGAAAACTGAGAATTGACCATAGAGTTTTTGCATCTGAGGTCATTAGCAATTTTGGCAAGAGGAGTTTCAAGTAGAGTAGAAGGGGTGAAATATCAAGAAAAATGGGTTTAAGAGAGAAGGGGAAAAGAAAAATTGGAGGCAGCAAATATAGGCAATTTCTTCAAAGAGTTACACTCTAAAAGGAAACATTACCCTGACTCCTCTCTTACCTTTCATCATGTGTTCAACTTCTTTATTTGCCTCTATTTGTCCAACCACTCGCTGAGCACTGCTCCCTAAATCTGAACAAATTTTTTTTTAATTCCCCCTTTTGCCATATTGTTTGGTGACATTTGCTCTTACCTCACTGCTAATTACCACTCAATCTATGTGATCCATAGCTCTCAATCAAGGTCTAAGCTAGTACCTCCAATTTTCTAGAAGATGGGTATAGATGGATACCCCACCATCATCTCAACCTCACGGATGTTTTAGAATTGACCTCACCTAAAGTTTCTTCTCTTATCCTTATTTCTAACACTACCATTTCCTCAGGCATATAATCTGACAAGCATGGAGTAAAAACTTTCTCCTTTTTCCTCTTTTTTTTTGCAATGAGACTCCAGATCTTTTTGTTTCCTGTCAGTTCTCACAACTAGACTTTAGATTGTTATCCTAAGCCTAGATTAACCTCCCATCTGTGCTTCCTGCTGCTTATCTTTTTCCTTTTTAGTCCTTCTTACATAGTACTGCATGTTGCATCTTTCCTAATGATCTTTCCTGATGATCCTTTCACAAAACTGTATGGGTCCAATGGCATAATGGGGCAAAATATCTAATTAATAAGAGCTCCTGGGTTTGAACTCCGTTTATTCCCTGAGACACTGTGGTGTGATAAATCTGGTACCGGACTCAAAATCAGGAAATCCTATTTGGTGACTGAAATTGAGCAACTCCAATTTCCTTGATCCTCTGTGGCCTTGTGTGTATAATTAAGGCACTGTACTTAGATGACCTCTTTTCCAGCCCTAAAACAATATTATTCAAATATTCTAGAATGTATAGGGTTCCCTCTTCAGTACTAGTGAAATTCATCCTCAACTGAAACTAATATCTAGACCTTCCATAATCTAATTCTACCTAATTATTAAATAAAGTATATTCAAATATTTGATAAAATAGTCTGTTCTAGTAAGATGGGTCTCTTTACTTCCCTTTCCCACAAGTAGATAACTCCCACTTCAGGTTATGTGTTCTTACCGTTCCTTCCACGTTCCTCTCTCAGTACCAAATTCCCCTAGTTCTCAGTCCACTAGTCATTTTACCACCTATTTCCTTGAGATGGAATTCAACATTTGATATTATATTTCCTCAGAATTATCTGCATGCTGCTCCTGTTATTGGGTGGTATTTCACTATTTGTTCCAGCTAAACACTCTCATGTATGTCCAAGAAATAAGAGCTACTGTGTATATCACTTACATCCATGAAGCATTAATAAGCATCCTGGTTTTCATCTGATGACCAAATTTTAGACAACTCAGTATGATTTTTAAAAAATTATTCAGAGTACCTGTGTGTTTCAGCCAGTTAAGTATCTGACTCTTGAACTCAGTTCAGGTCTTGATCTCAGGGTTGTGAGTTCAAGCCCCACGTTGGACTCAGGTTGTAGGCATGAAGCCTACTTTAAAAAAATTTTTTTTGGAGGGGCATCTAGGAGGTGCAGTTAAGCCTCTGACATCATTTTGTACCTAAAACTGCTTTTTCAAAAAAGTCTTTAAAAATATAAATAAATTAGAATAAAAATGTAAATGTCTTTTAAAAATATTTAGGCCTTTATTGGCAAAATATGAGTAACAAATAGCTTTATGTAGATATCAAATAGAACAACCAAATAAACTGTACCCAAAACTAGAATACTTTCTAATTAAACTTATGGTATATTTTCCCCCCAAAACGGTACTGTGAACATGGGTTTTAGAGTTAGAGCTCAAATATCAGCTCTCCTATTAATGAGTTTTACAATTTCTGTATCACTTTGAGCCTTACTTTGAGGAAAAGTAGTTATAATATTAAGATTGTTTAAATCATTTATAAGAATTTTAACTTTCAGGTTGCAGTTATACCTCAAGAAATAAGTCAAGTAACTCAACATCATAAATCTGGTTTTACTGACAACAGTGTTAAATGTCAGCAAAGAAAACATGAGCCTCACAAAAAATGTAAGTTTAAAGTTCAAAATATACTTGTGATGCTAATTGCTTTTTTTATTAATAACAGCTTTATTGAGTTATAATTCACATGCTATAAAATTCAGCTTTTTGAAGTATTTACAGTGATTGTTTTTGGTATTTTCACAAAGTTTTACAACCTAGTCACTATCTAAATTTAGAACATTTTTAATGACCCCAAAAAGAAACACCATACATTTTTGCATTCATCCCTCCAGCCCCTGGCAACCATCAATTTACTTTCTACCTCTGTGGATTGACCTGTCTGGACATTTCATATAATGGAATCATAAAATTTGTGACTTTTTGTGACTGACTTCTTTCACATAGCATAATGGACACAAGGTTCATCTGTGTTGTAGTGTATATAAATACTTCATTCCTTTCTTTTTTTAATTTTTAATTTCTTTTTATGGCTGAATAATATTCCATTATATGAATACTACATTTTGTTTATCCATTCATCCATTGATGGACACTTGGGTTGCTTCCACTTTGGAGCTAAAATGAGTAATGCTGCTGTGAATATCCATGTACAAATTTTTGTGTGAACATATGTTTGCAATTCTCTTGGGTATATTACCCAATTGAGTTGAATTACTGAGTCATATGTTAACTCTATGTTTACCTTTTTGTAGAACTACCAAACTGTTTTCCAAAGTGGCTGTGCCATTTACATTCCTACCACCAATATATGAGAGTCCAGTTTTTCTGCATCCTCCATAATACTTGCTGTTTCTCACCTTTTTTTTATTTTAGCCATCCTGATAGGTATAAAGTGAAGTCTGTTTGTGTTTCATTAATGACTAATAAAATTGAGCATCTTTTCATGTCCCTATTGGTGGTTTGTGTATTTTCTTTGGAAAAATGTCTACTCAAATCCTTTGCTTATTTATTTATTTATTTATTTATTTATTTATTTATTTATTTATTGAGAGAGAGCGAGAGCAAGAGAGAGAGAGAAAGCTGGGGAGGGAGAGAGAGAATTCCAAGCAGGCTCCTTGCTTATACAGGGCCCTCAATCCCACAACTGTGAAATCATGACCTAAGCTAACATCAAGAGTGGACACTCAACTGACCGAGCCACCCAGGTGCCCCACCTTTGCTGATTTTAAAACTGAGTTACTTTTCTTTTCATCCTTGGGTTGTGTGAGTCCTTTACCAAATCTTCTGTATATTAAATGCTTATTCAGATATTTGATTTGCAGACATGTGCTGTCATTCTGTAGGTTGTCTTTTTAACTTTATAGTGTCCTTGAAACACAGAAATTTGTAGTTTTTATCAATTATAATTTATCTATCTTTTCTACTTTTTCTTTGGTTGCTTGTCCTTTAGGTGTCATATCTAAGAAACCATTGTATAATCTAAGGTCACAAAGATTTACACTCATCTTTTCTCCTAAGAGATTTGTGGTTTTATAGCTCTTATTTTAGGTCTTTTCTCCCTTTCTGAATGTCTGTATGTGGTATGAGGTAGGGGTCCATATTCATTCTTTTGCATGTGGATATCCAGTTGTCCTAGCACCATTTGCTGAAAGACTATTCTTTTCCCATTGAATTTTTTTGGCACCCATTGAATTTTCTTGGCACCCTTGTTAAAAATCAATTAACTATAGATGAATGGGTTTATTTCTGGCCTGTTAATTCTATTCCACAGATGTATTTACCATCTTTACATAAAGAACACCCTTTTCTTGTCTTGATTTTTGTATGCTTTCAGTTTTTCAACTTAAGTGTAATATTAGCTATGGGGTTTTGGTAAATGCCTTTTATTAGATGAGGAAGTTCACTCCTATTCCTAGGTTGTTGATTTCTACCACACACACAGCCCCCCTTGGAGGGATATTAGGTTTTTCTATTTCTATGCTTAATTAATATGATATATTCCATTCATTGTTTTCTCTGTGTTGAACCAAACTTTCATTCTTGGGATAAATCCCACTAGGTCATGGTGTATAATCTTTTCTTATATGCTACAAGATTTGATTTGCTAGTACTTTGTTAAGGATTTTGGCATCTGTATTCATAAGAGGTATTTGTCATTTTCTTTTCTTGTGATATCTTTGATTTTGATATGATGATAATACCATACAGAATGTGAGGAATAACACTTTGGAAGAGCTCAGCCTCATTCTTATCCCTCTGGTGACAGTCAGGTTATTGGTTTCCACCAAAAAACACTGGCCAGCCTATATAGAGTTGTAGAGTGGGGATTGAGACTAGGGCAAGTTAAAAAGCCACTAAGCTCACTGTTCTGAGAGTCTGTCTTTTTCTTGAATAAATACTCCCTAGATTGCTACAAGCCTTTGATTAATTTCCATAGCTCTGAAAATTTGGATTCTGGTAATTTATGCCTGTTTTCTTGTTGCTTTTATGAAAGAGAGAATTTTTAGAAGTTCTTACTCTGACATTTTTGCTGATGTCTCCTCACTACTTTTTGAGACAAATTTTATTTAGCAAAATCCGGTTACTTTTCTGTGTATAAACTTTTGCTTATTAAATTACTCTGACCTATATTACAATTTTTTAGGGGCGCCAGGGTGGCTCAGTCAGTTAAGCGTCAGACTTCGGCTCAGGTCAGATCTCATGGTTCATGGGTTCGAGCCCCCGCATCAGGCTCCCTGTGCTGACAGCTCAGAGCCTGGACCCTGTTTCGAATTCTGTGTCTCCCTCTCTCTCTGCCGCTCCCTCACTCATGCTCTGTCTCTTTCTGTCTCAAAAATAAATAAACTACAATTTTTTATTAAAAATATGTATAAGACACCTGGGTGGCTCAGTTGGGTAACCATCAGACTTTGGCTCAGATCATGATCTCACAGTTTGTGAGTTCAAGCCCTGCATCAGGTGATGTTGAGCCCTGCTTCTGGTGAACACAAGCCCTGTTTCAGGTGAGCTTGAGCCTCGGTTCAGGTGAGCCCTGCTTCTCTCTCTCTTCCTTTCTCTGTCTTCCTCTCTGCCCCTCATATGTAGGATTCTCTCTCTCCTTTACTCACTTTTGCCCTCTTTCTAAAAATCAATAAATAAATAAAAATAAAATATTAAAAACTAAAAATATGTATATTGTGTTATAGCATTCTTAACATAATTAATAATTTTTTTCATTCCTTCAGTAGTGTTTACTGTGTTCCAGGCACAGTAAGGAATGTAGATGTAGAGCTAAGAATCTTCATCTTGTAGTTACTTTTTCTCTTCTCTTGATTAGAATATTCCCAAATTGCTGCAAATTGTTCTTTATGTTCAAAATATGACTCAGTTGTTATTCATTCATTTATTTATTCAGCTGCTATCGATTGAGCTGTTATGTGCAAGGTACTGTTTTAGGTGCAAGGGATATATGAGTGAACAAGACAGACAAGTTTTTCATCCTAATGGACATTACATTCTAAGGCAGAGACCAAATATAGGCAAAAAAAACCAATTCAATAAATTCCATAATGTGTAGTGATGATGTCCTATGAAAAAAAATAAAGCAGATAAAATTATAGGTAGGGGTGGTATTTTAAATAGAATGGTCAAGGGTTGCTTCTCTGAGGACATAAGTTTTGAGGAGAAACCCAAATAAAAGAGAGTGAAATGGGATGAGCTATGCAAAATGCTTGAAGAGCTTTCCAGCAGAGGAAATATCAAGTGCAGACTACTGAGTCTAATGTATTATATTTGATATATGCATGTATTTCATATGTGTGTATATATATATATACACATATATAATCTTACGTATAGAATAAGAATGGTCTTTTTAAATATTTTTCCAAAAAGCTCTTTTCAAAAAATTTGTGTGGTTTTATAACTTTCGTTCAGTTTGACAACCACTAAACTTTTTTTTGCACCAGTATCTATATGTTATTTTTGTTTCATTTACATTTTTAAGTTAAATATAGACTGATTTCCCTATAAATCTGATAAATATAGCTTAAAGGTTTTATATTTAATTGAAATGCATTGTGATTTTTCTTCAAATTATTATTTACATGAATGCATGTAATTACATTATTTAGAATTCCAGTTAGTTTTATTGTGTGTGTCTCAACAAAGGTTTACTGTCAATACACGTTAACTTGCTTTTTCTCTTCCTCCTTTTTGCAAGATTACTTCCTTTCCATTTTCTTTTCCTTACCTACCTTTCATTTTCTCCCCTCTCCTCCTTATTTCCCCTCTTCTGTTCCCTGTGTTCCTATCTTTGTTCATTTCTTACCACCTCTCTTCATCTCCCCTTCATCTTCCTTCCATTCCCTTCTCCCTCCTTCTTTTCTTACCCTCTCTTTCCTCCTTTATCCCTTCCCCCTTCTTTTCCTCTTTTTTTCTTTATTCCTTCCTCTTCTAATTTATCCTTTTCATTTTTCCTACCATTCTCCCAATTTTCCCTTAACAGGAATACTAAAATAGCTTCCTAGTTTTTCTCTTACTCTTCTGTCTATTCAGTATGCCACTGCCATATTTAATCTTCCTAAGGCACAATTCTGATAAGATCACTATTTGCTCAAAATCTTTCTGACATTAGTTGCCCATTGCTTACCAGATTTGCTCCATTATACCCCTTGACATCCAGTGGAACTAGTCTATTAAGAGTTCCATAAATACATTCCTTGCTTTCCACTTCCATTTCATTTCTCCTGTTACTTCCTTTGCCTGAAATGTTTAGCCTCTCTTTGCAAACCTACATACTTCAAGGCTCATTTACATGTCACCTTTCCTTTTCCCTTGTTGTATCTGTGAGTATATTCTCTCCTGCTCATCTAAATTAAAAGTTTTTCAAGATTAGGGCCTTTGTCTTCTTGGAATTCTGTGGATTTTCAACACACTGTCTTGCTCTGGTAAATATTCAGTAAATTTAACCAGTTTGCAGCAATACTTCTCCCTTACCAAAATTCCTGTTTTCTTGTCTCTAGTTAAAGAAGAGTGTAAGAGTCCTAAAACTGAAAGTCAGTCACAAAAAATGTCAAATAAGCAGGTAAGCTTTCTTAAATCAAATTTCTAGTAGCCAGCTTTTTATTACAGGGGGTAGCTGTGTGGCATCTGAATTTTGCCACCCAAATCCATAAGTTGTATGACAAGAAGGTTGCTGACAGTCACTTGGATGGGAAGTTACACAGCTAGAGTCAGGATTTGCAAATAGAGATATTTATACACACACACACACACACAAATCCATAAACAGAAACATATTTAATAGTTGGGTGGCTTGAGCAACTCACTACACCTCTTAACAGCCTCAATTTCTCAATTTCTTCATCATTTTTTAGAAGGAGAGAGAGCACGCACATAAGAGAAAGGGAGAGGGAGAGAAAAAAATTTTAATCAGGCTCCATGGTTAGTGCTGAGCTCATTGTGGGGCTCAATCCTACAACCCTGGAATCACAACCTAAGCCAAAATCAAGAGCCAGTTGCTGAACCAACTAAGCCATCCAGGTGCCCTCTTGATTTCTTCATCTTTAAAATGGAGACAGGATTGCCTTCATGATTCAGTCAGTTAAATATCCAGCTCTTGATCTCAGCTCAGGTCTGAGCATTCGGTTCGGCACTGGGCTTGGAGCCTATTTTTATTAAACTAAATAAATAAATAAATAATAGATTAAGTGGAGATAAAAATAGATCGCTTGTCTCACTTGATACATTTAGTCTATATATACATACATACAAACATACCTACATACATGAATGTGTGTATAAAATATGTGGAAATATATGTATATATTTAATGATTCATTTAGGATCAACATAGCAAAGCTAATGGTTAATTGTGTTGAGTAGCTTGGTGTGGGAGGAAGCTGAGGTTATTTATGTTTGCCTTTATATTGTCTCTGCTGATTTATAAGGAGAATATATACATTTTATAATCAAAGAATAACAAATTTTTACTCTAAAAACATTCAACACATATACTCATGGTATATGTACTTTCTATATATGTATTTTATTTTTTATTTTTGTTAAGTTTTTAAAATTTCTATTTCTTCTAAGTCAGTCAAAAAGCAAATATAACATCTTAGCAGAATATTTGGCACATAACAGGTTTTCAGCAAATGGAACCCATTAATACTTAGATACCAGTAACAGTTGACTTTTAAGTTCCTCTTTTTCTGAAACTCTTATGCTATAATTTCCTTTCTTCTAGAGAAGGGATTTATAAACTTTGTTATAGGTTCTTTCTCAGAATAATGTCTTTAATGCTAAAATACTTATGGTTTGAAAGAAAATTAATTGTATTGAAATATAATTAGAATCGCTATTACTTGATTGAAGGAATATTTATAATTGAAAGAAATGCTAAATCTCATTTAGAAGTTAATGAAGATGAAGATTTAAGTTTTTTCCTCATCCAAGTTTACAAGCCCCATTTTTAAGATATAAAAGAAAATGGCACATAAAAAAATCTGTACTAATTTATTTATAACACAATAGCTATTTGCACAAAAAGCTCATTCTTACTCTTTTATAGATATTTGGAGGGCCTGCCAAATGTAATATTAAGCTTTTGAAGAGAAATGAAAGTGCAGAAGTCTCAGAAAACCAGAAGGTTGTGACTGGTTACCCACATGCTATTGATAAGGTAAAAGACTATTTAATTTCTGTTCCCAAACTTTAGCAGCTGGCAAGATGATTGGGTGAAGATTAAATGATCGTTTTTACGTAAAATTCTTAACTTTTTCCATGTCCTCATATTTTCATTTTCATGCACAAAATATTTATTCTTTTAGCCTAACCCTGGAATTGAGAACTTTTTAGCATCCTTGAATATCTCCAAAGAAAATGAAGCACAGTCATCTCATCATGAAGAGTCTCCAAGTGAAGAACTTTTGTCACCACAGTCGTTTGCTCTGGTTCGTGGTTTTTTTTTTTTTTAATATTTTTATTTATTTCTAGGAGAGAGAGAGAGAGACAGCGTGATCAGGGGAGGGTCAGAGAGAGAGGGAGATACAGACTCTGAAATAGGCTCCAGGCTCTGAGCTCGCAGTCAGCACAGAGCCCAACGTGGGGCTCGAACCCACGAACCGCAAGATCATGACCTAAGCGAAAGTCGGACGCTTAGCCGACTAAGCCACCCAGGCGCCCCTTCTATGGTTCGTGTTTTGTAGGAGCTTTTGTGCAATAGTAATTTTACTGTGTAGCCCATGCGTACATACCCCATGCAGCTGTTATAACACTTTTATGTCCTTTGGACTGGTGTGTTGCCTCATTATTGTCATCTTGTAGGGAAAACCAGGCTGCCCTGGGCATTTTAGTTATCTGTATGTTTGGCTTTTTTAGACCATAACTCCCTTGCTTTTCAAACATTGCTACCAGGCAGTTTGGTCAAGTTACGAAGAAGGATAAGTATTGTTTCTGTGGCAGGAAATGTGGGTATTTTTTTTCAATTCTAGGCTATTGATTTTGCTCATTCCCTATCTGAATGTAGTTATTGTGTTAATTTTTAACAATAGAACTCACTAAAAGAAGGGTTAATAAGCTCTATAACTCTAATGTTAACTTTTCTCCACCTACCGCCACCGTCTTCATACCAATTATTTTCAAAAACAGAAGGGAACTCGGATGCTTAAAGAAATACTAAAAATTGATGGCTCTGATGCTGCAGACCATAAGAATGAAATGAAGCAATTTGGTAATGAAGCCACTGTTTCCTCTAATAGAAGAGATGAATATGGACCTTCCTCACACCCTCAACAAAATAAGAAATTAAGTATGTGAACTAAGTACTATTACTAATAACCAATGTCATTTCAGATATTCATTTCTTTTGGGTTGTCTTATCATGTGCTTTTGAAGATAAAACTACTTGTAGTTTGAAAAGAGTATAATGAAGAGTAACAAATAAAAATGTAATTTTTTAATTTATTTTTTATTTTTTAAATAGTTTATTGTCAAGTTGGTTTCCATACAACACCCAGTGCTCATCCCAACAAGTGCCCTCCTCCATGCCCATCATCCCTCCTTCCCCTCCCCCCTAAATCCATCAGCCCTCAGTTTGTTCTTGGCATTCAAGAGTCTCTCATGGTTTGCCTCCCTCCCTTCCCTGCCTATTTTTCCCCTTCTTCTCCCCCATGGTCCTCCGTTAAGTTCCTCCTAATCCACCTATATGTGCAAACATATGGTATCTGTCCTTCTCTGCCTAACTTATTTCGCTCAGCATAACACCCTCAAGTTTCATCCATGTTGCTACACATGGCCAAATTTCATTCTTTCTCATTGCCATGCAGTATTCCATAGTATAGATAAACCACATCTTCTTGATCCATTCGTCAGTTGATGGACACTTAGGCTCCTTCCATGTTTTGGCTATTGTTGAGAGTGCTGCTTATGAACATTGGGGTACATGTGCTCCAGTGCATCAGCGCTCCTGTATCCCTTGGGTAAATTTCTAGCAGTGCTATCATAGGGGATTTCTATTGTTAATTTTTTGAGGAACGTCCACACTGTTCTTCAGAGGGGCTGCACCAGTTTACATTCCCGCCAACAGTGTAGGAGGGTGTCCATTTCTCCATATCCTCGCCAGCATCTAGAGTCTCCTGATTTGTTCATATTAGCCACTCTGACCAGCATGAGATGGTATCTCAGTGTGGTTTTGATTTGTATTTCCCTGATGAGGAGGGATGCTGAGCATCGTTTCATGTGTCTGCTTGCCATCTGGATGTCCTCTTTGAAAAAGTGTCTGTTCTTGTCTTCTGCCCATTTCTTCACTGGATTATTTGTTTTTCAGGTGTGGAGTTTGGTGAGTTTCTTATAGATTTTGGATACTAGCCCTTTATCTGGTATGTCATTTGCAACTACCTTCTCCCATTCCATCAGTTGTCTATTAGTTTTATGAATTGTTTCCCTTGCCATACAGGAGCTTTTTATCTTGATGAGGTCTCAATAGTTCATTTTTGCTCTTGATTCCCTTGCCTTTAAGGATGTGTCAAGTAAGAAATTGCTGCGGTGGAGGTCAAGGAGTTTGCTTCCTGCTTTCTCCTCTAGGATTTTGATGGTTTCCTGTCTCACATTCAGATCCTTTATCCATTTTGAGTTTATTTTTGTGTATGGTGTGAGAAAATGATATGGTTTCATTCTTCTGCATGTTGCTGTCCAGTTCCCCCAGCACCATCTGTTAAAGACGCTGTCTTTTTTCCATTGGATACTCTTTCCTGCTTTGTCAAAGATTAGTTGGCTGTACATTTTTGGGTCCAATTCTGAGTTCTCTATTCTATTCCATTGGTCTAGGTGTCTGTTTTTGTGCCAATACCATACTGTCTTGATGATGTAATCTTTGTAGTAGAGGCTAAAGTCTGGGATGGTGATGCCTCCCATTTTGGTTTTCTTCTTCAATATTACTTTGGCTATTTGGGGTCTTTTGTGGTTCCATACAAATTTTAGAATAGTTTGTTGTAGTTTTGAGAAGAATGTTGGTGCAATTTTGATTGGGATTGCATTGAATGTGTAGACTGCTTTGGGTAATAATGACATTTTAACAATATTTATTCTTCTGATCCATGAGCATGGAATGTTTTTCCATTTCTTTGTGTCTTCAATTTCCTTCATAAGTTTTCTCTAGTTTTCATCATACAAATCTCTTATATCTTTGGTATATAAGGTATTTTTTTGGTTTTGTTTGTTTTTTTTTTTTTTTTTGCAATTGTGAATGGGATCAGTTTCTTGATTTCTCTTTCTGTTGCTTCATTATTGGTATATAAAAATACAACTGATTTCTGTACGTTGATTTTGTACCCTGTCACTTGGCTGAATTCATGGATCAGTTCTAGTAGGCTTCTGCTGGAGTCTGTTGGCTTTTCTAAGTAGAGTATCATGTTGTCTGCGAAAAGTGAAAGTTTGACTTCTAAAAGAATGTAATTTTTATGCTGTGCCACTAAGTAATAATATAACTATATAACTAATAGCTCTCTAGTCCCTAAATGTCTTCTTGTGATTACTTAAATTGTGCTTTTGCAGATACTCATTCAGTAGTGCCCAAACCTAGACAAGTTTTCACATTCTAGCTTTTTTTCCCCTCAGTAATTTAAAAATAATTTTGTAATTTAAATACATTATTTAACTTTACTAAGATTTTAAGGGTTTTTTTCATATTTATAAAATGAGAATAATGTTGCAAATGACTCTTGTGATAACTATATGATACATACAAAGCAGCTAGCACTGTGTCAGGCATATTATAGGTACCATTAATTGATACAGCATTATGTTGTAATAACTCAGTCAATAGAAGAAACTGCTAAATCAATTAAAAATAATTAATGGATATAGACACTAAAGTGGGTACTTACCTTAAAATTATGAGGCCTTTAGCATACCATGTGGCACATACATAGCCAGATTGTTTTTTTAAGTTTATTTATTTATTTTGAGAGAGAGACTGACTGAACACGGGAGGGGCAGAAAAAGAATCTCAGACTGGCTCCACACTGTCAGCCCTGAGCCTGATGTGGGGCTCAAACCCACAAACCATCAGATCATGACCTGAACTGAAATCAAGAGTCAGACACTTAACCAGCTTAGGCACCCAGGTGCCCCATAGCCAGATTTTAATATACGTCCATCTTGGTGTCAACTCTCGTGTCTCCTATACTTCAGTATTTTGTCTGTATAATTATCTACAAAAGCCTACCAGGAAGAATGACCAATGCAAAAGTAAGTAAGGACAGAAATTTCTCAGAGGTAAAAAAAAAAAAAACTTTGAAATAAGCAGAACTGACTTCATTAAGGATCAAACTCTGAAACAGAATCAGAGCCTAGCTTCATTTATTTTATATTCCAGTAAATAATAGGATAATTAATTAATTTAAAATCCCAATACCTGTTTAGGAAACTATCATGGTGACAGACATGCTGTTGGAATGGAACAAAATAAAAAATTAAACAAAACTGGAAAAAGATGGTCTCACTATCAAAAACCAAGTAGCTTTTATTTTAGAATAGTGAAGAACATATCTCTTAAGAGTCAAGGGGTGCCTGAGTGGCTCAGTCAGTTAAGCGTCCAACTTCGGCTCAGGCCATGATCTCATGGTTCGTGGGTTTGAGCCCCGAGTCGAGCTCTGTACTGACAGCCCAGAGCCTGGAGCCTGCTTCGGATTCTGTGTCTCCCTTTCTCTCTGCCCCTCCCCACTCATGCTCTATTTCTCTCTGTCTCAATTATAAATAAAAAAATTAAATAAAAAAAAAAAAGAGTCAAGAGCTCAGATTCCAGCCCAAGTAACAGAGTTTGCAAGTTACATGGCTTTAGGCTAGCAACCTAACCTTTTTTTTTTTTTTAAATCTATAACAGTGAAAGGTTTAGGTTCATACTTCACTGGGGTATGCTCTTGTTGTATTAATTTGTTGATCATAAAGAATATGAACTTTAGAATGTTTTAATCATCTATAAAAGCACTTGAAAGGGTTACTTTTAGAAAAACTTTTAAGCAGCTTCATTTTGGAGCAGTAAAACTATCCATGTGTCTCAGAATGTAGGATGTAATTTTGGCAAGACTGAACTCAAAGCCTCAAAACTTAAGAATTAATTGTAAGCTCAAAAAAAAAAAAATTTGCTTATTCAAATTTGCTCAAAAATAACTGTGTAGTCATTAATCTCAAAATGTCAGTTTTTGGCAGTCAGCTACATACCATGTTTTAAAATCTTTATCTTGTCATGTATCATTAATCAGTTATAATCATCTAAAAATCTTATTGAATTCTTGATAATTTTAGACAGTACTGAATAGTTCCTATATTTGCTTCATAGGAGATTCCTCTTCTCACTTTTTAACAATTTCTTGCTTGCTGTGTGTAAAACCCTACAATAACTGCATAGTTCAGTATATCATTTAATATATATATATCCTTTTCTCTTTTTTGATAGCATCTTATATGAATAAGCCTCACAGTACTAGTGAATACCATAATGTTCAGCCTTTGGACCATGTATGTTGGCCTGCTCCCAGCCATATACCTCCTGTTTCTACACCAGTAACTGAACTTTCTCGAATTTGTTCCCTTATTGGAATGCCACAACCAGATTTCTCCTTTCTTAGAACACCTCAGGTACAGTATACTACTGTTCCATTTATATAAGTTCTCTAACACTGAGCTTAAATAGATTGAAAATCTTTGGCTAAAAATAATATAATGGAGCTGATTTTGTATACTTTATGAGCAACATAGATTTATACTTCCCACTATGGTTCACTCACATATAAATGAGCCAAAGCCCTAAGAGATGCTGACAGAGAGGGAGTTAGGCAGCATGTAGCCTGGACAGAAGGATAGAGCTAGGTATCTGGGTCTACAGCAGCAATTTTCAAAGCTTTGTCCTAATAAACTCTCACCTCTTTTTTTTTTTTTTTTGAGGACTCCAAAGAATTTTTGCGTACTTGTTTTATATCTAAGTTAACTACATTAGAAATTAAAACTGAAAAATTTTAAAGCATTTATTAAAAATAACCTTTCAAAAATTACAGTGAGTGGCACTTCTCTACATTTTGTGCAAATCATTTCCATCTCTAGCTTAATGGAATAAGCTAGGTTTTCACATCTGCTTCTCACTCTCTATCTCTTGTGATGTTTTGGTTAAAATACATGAAGAAAACCTGACCCCAGACTGAGTGACAGAGAAAAGAAGAGAATTTTAATAGCCTTTCCAGATAATGGATATTTTTTGATTCTATACTAAAATGAGGTATTTTCTTAGAAGTTACTTGCAATGTAGAATCTAAAGCTATATCAATAAATTTTTTGTCCTCTATATACTTGTGAGAAACTAAGAGTAGAGAAGTCAAATACCCTTAATATGTTATTAAAATAGTTTTAACCTCAAGGAACTCCTGAAAGGGTCTCAGGGACCCCCATTGGCCCCAGACTGCACCTTGAGAACCACTGACTATAGGAAAGGTTATTTGATCCTCTTTATATCCAAGTTGTTGATACATTCTCACCTAAAACAGAAAGTAGGCTTAAACTCATAACATCATATAAAAATGACTAGCTTTAAAAAAGTATTTTTTAAGAATTAAGAATTTTTTAAATCTTTTTTATAAAAGAAAAAAATGTATAATAAAAAGTTATAATTTAATTATGAACATAAAACTAATCATAACCTTTAAGTCTTTTAGATTTTGACAGTTAATTCTGCTAATTGGAAGATGGTGTACAGCAAGAGTTAGCAATTTTTTTTTCCAAGGTCCATATAATAAATATTTTAGGCTTTGTGGGCCATACGGTCTCTGTCACAGCTACTCAGCTGGGCAGTTATGGTATGAAAACAGACATAGGCAATACATGAAAAAAGGGACTTGGCTGTGTTGCAAAAACAACCCTTATTTATAAAAATAAGCAGAAGGCCTAATTTCCCAACCTTTGGTTTAAGGAAAAAATTTTGTTGGCTTTCATTTGCATATAGGAGGCTTGACCCTTCAGCTAGCTTAAAGAGCATTTTATTTTGTAAATATTACAAGATAAGGAAACAATTCTAAAAATTTTACAGGGTAACCCAAAACTTAAAATTTTTGCCCTTTTCTGAATTTTTTAATTCTTTTTTACAGAATGTCACATAAAATTATTCTGCTTGTTTAGGCTTGAGGGGAGAAGGTCAACCTCCTAGACAGGTAACTTCATAGACATTCATGTGTTCTTTTTTAGACAATGACAGTTTGCCAGGTAAAATTATCTAATGGCTTACTGGTACATGGGCCACAGTGCCATTCTGAAAATGAAGCCAAGGAAAAAGCTGCATTTTTTGCATTACAACAATTGGTAAGAACTAATCATGACTTCTCTACTAAACTTTTAACTAACCTTGGTAGATGTTTTTGTTGCATTGTCTTCTAACTTTTAAATATTTCCTTAGGGCTCCTTAGGAGTGAATTTCCCTTTGCCTCCACCAATATTTCCAAATTATCCTCCTGCTATACCACCCGGAACCATTCCTCCAGTTTTTCCTCAACCTACTGGTAAGATATTTGACTCTTCTAAATATTTGTTATTGAGTTACTATTTTTAGAAAGTTCTTTTAAGAAGCATCATTTTGAGGAAACCAAAAAATGTATTTAAATATCTAGAGAATGTAAAAAGGAATTGTGAGAAATAAGACGAACCAGAAACTGCAGATTTATCTAGAAATACCATTCCCCTTCTATAGCCTGTAGTGTAGCTGAAGTAGGACTGTTCTTTGTTCTGGACAATCCCTTATTCCCCAGTAGCTGCCAACAGATGAATTTAGGTTTAAGTTAGAAACAGAAGTGGGAAAGTGAGAAAGAAAACAGAGGTGGAAGGAATAAAAAACAGATAAGGCTTTGAAACTGTGGATATGAAAGAAACTGCCCTTAATGATGAAGTTTCAAAATGAAGAATGAGGAGTTTCTAACTTTACTGTGTATCTCATAATATTCTCTCATAACTGTCTTCCTCTTTCAAATGTAGAGCCTGAGTTATCAAGCAGGTAACTCCCTTCTTCCTGTAGCCATTTGGGACCTTCCTAATGTTCTGAGGGAATGAAATGGTCACTGTGGAATCAGAACTCTTTTTGTCCAGGCTCTTTTACTGACTGACTTTGAGAAAATCATGTAACTTCTTTGGGAATCCATTTTCTTATTCATGCTAGACTATGTCCAGGATTTCTTTGAGACTACCATTTTATAATTTTATGATTCTAAATCTTAAGCTTATGAAACATTTCTTTTGTCACCCTTTTTTCCTAATGGTATTGGCTTCTTTATATCCTAATCATTATAATTTTAAAACCAATCATTTGTTTATTTGATGTTTAGAAAATTTATTTTCTGAAACATTAGCCTAGGAGCTTTACACATCTAATCCTCACTACAAACATTAGAAAATTTAATAATGCGGATTAAACAAATTATCTCTTCTATTTGCCAAACTACATGAAACTGAACAATAAATTATTTTTAAAGTGTAAACCTATAAGGACAGAGAGCTGGAAGAAGAAATATCAGCAGATTAGAGATTTGAAAAAGAGTTAATGATGAGAAAAACAATTGAAGGAGTAATAACTAACTTAGCAAATCAAGGATAAGCTACAAACTAAAGTATCTGTAGAAGATGATACAAATGAGAGGATAAGCAGTTCGTCCCTCATAAATCCTAAAAATCAGAACTTGAAAGTGTCAGAAGCTATCAGAGCTTCCAATAAGGCATGGGCTGAAAAGAGGGGGATTGTTTCAAAGTCTGTATGTGGAGGGATGAGACTCCTCAGATACCTTCCCCACACAGCCCCTTCAGCCAAAGCACTGGAAGTATATTCTCCACAGTACTCTAGATATGAGAACACCAGGCACAGAGTACAGATATTTGGCTGAAAACTGAGATTAAAGTAAAGTTCCTTTTCCTTTTCCTTTTCCTGTTCTCAGTTTGCAGCCAGCCATAGCTCATATAGGAAGTTGGAAGGTAGTTCTTTTCAGAAATTCATTGAAGTATAAAGAAAATACTTGGTGACTTTTGGAGCTTATTCTAACCAGAAGACTGGCTCACTACCAAGAAGAAGTGGATCTCTCTAGGATAATCCTAGGAGTCCTCCAGTCATCTAGTCCTGCTCCCTTTGGACACAGAAACTTCTTCTAATCAGTTTAAATGCCTTGCTCTTTAATTTGAACAGACCCTCAACTCTGAGAGATCCTGAACATTTCAGGAAAATCTCTAAAATTAAAAGAGAAAACCCAAAATAAAGAGAAATGAAAGGGACCTAGGAATAGGGATAATGTAGGAAATCAGACTTCAAACATAGCTCATAATTAATATTCTTAGAGAAATAAAACAGTATTACAATCAAAACATAAGAACAAGAATTATGTGGAAAAAAGAATAATTGGAGAATACAAACTAAATTGTTAAGTTGATATTTTAAATTTCAATAAAGCCCTAGCAAAGGTAAAGAAATCTCAGAAGAACAAGATTAAAAGTGGGAAATAAAAACAAAAGGCATCCAGATTGACAAAGAAGAAGTCAAACTTTCACTCTTCACAGATGACATGATACTTTACATAGAAAATGCAAAAGACTACACCAAAAACCTGCTAGAGATGATATATGAATTCAGCAAAGTCACAGAATATAAAATCAGTGTACAGAAATCGGTTGCATTTCTATACACCAATAATGAAGCAACAGAAAGAGATGTCAAGGAATCGATCCCATTTACAATTACATCCAAGAACTATAGGAATATATAATACCTAGGAATACCTAGGAATATAAAATACCTAGGAATAAACCTAATCAAAGAGGTAAGAGATCTGTACATTGAAAACTATAGAAAGCTTATGAAAGAAATTGAAGAAGACACAAAGACATAGAAAAACATTCCATGCTCATGGATTAAAATAACAGATATTGTCAAAATGTGATAATACTACCTAAAGCAATCGACACATTCAATGCAATCCCAATCAAAATAGCACCATGTATACATATATTGCATATACTGTATATTAATCACCTCCTTGAGGAGGGCGCTTATTGGGATGAGCACATGTATGTAAGTGATGAATCATGGAAATTTATCCCTGAAGCCAAGACTACACTGTATGTTAGCTAACTTGACAATAATTTAAAAAACAAAAGTCAACACGAATTACACAATGTTGTTGAATGAAAGATGTAATATATTAAACAGTAAATAATAGGGGCGCCTGGGTGGCTCAGTCGTAAAAGCGTCTGACTTCGGCTCAGGTCATGATCTCACGGTTCATGGGTTTGAGCCCCGCGTCAGGCTCTGTGCTGACAGCTAGCTCAGAGCCTGAAGCCTGTTTCAGATTCTGTATCTCCCTCTCTCTCTGACCCACCCTGCTCACACTGTCTCTCTCTCTCAGAAAAAATAAAACATTTAAAAATTTTTAATAAAAAGTAAATCATAAGTAAAAAAATAATAATAAATTTAATAATAATACATAAGTTTTTAAAAAATAATAAATAAAAGTGGAAAATAAGAAAGGAAGAAGGGGTGCCTGGGTGGCTTATTCAGTTGAGCATCTGACTCTTGAATTCGGCTCACGTCAGGATCCCAGTCTAGGGTCATGGGATAGACCCCATGTCAGGCTCCAAGCTCACTTAAGATTCTCTCTCAGGGTGCCTGGGTGGCTCAGTCAGTTAAGCATCAGCCTCTGGATTTCCGTTCAGGTCATGATCTCATGGTTCGTGAGTTTGAGCCCCGAGTTGGGCTCTGTGCTGACTGCACAGAGCCTGCTTAGGATTCTCTTTCTATCCCTGTCTCTCTTTCTCTTCCCCACTCACACATGTTCTCTGTCTCTCTCTGTCTCTCTGTCTCTCTCTCTCTCTCAAAATAATAAACTTTTTTAAATCTCCCTCTGCCTCTCCCCCCACCTCGAGCTCACTTTCTCTCTCTCTCAAATAAATGAATTTTAAAAAATAAAATTCAAATAAAAATAAAAATAAAATAGAAAGAAGGGAGATTTAGAGGAAGAGTACACAGATCTAATATCCATCTAATTGGAGTTCCAGAACAATAAACCAGAGATAATGGAAAGGAAAAAAGTATCAAAGAAATGAGATAAAAAAAAAGTTTCCTCCGGGGCATCTGGCTGGCTCAGTCAGTAGAGCATCCATCCGACTCTTTTTTTTTTTTTTTTTTAAGTTTACTAAAAAACTCATGAACTCATGAACAGTAAGATCATCACCTGAGCCAAAGTCAGATGCTTAATCAACTGAGCCACCCAGGCACCCCATCATCCATCTGACTCTTGATCTCAGGGATTGTGAGTTCAGTCCCCAAGTTGGGTCTGGAGCCTACTTTTTAAAAAAAAGTTTCTTCAACTAAAGGACAGGTACCTATAAATTGAAAGGGCCACTAAATGAATGAAAAGAGATGGAGATTGCCTTGAAATTCAGAACACCAGTGATAAAGAGAATGTCTGAAGAACTAGAAAGCATTTGAGCATTGAATACATCAAAATTCTGAGGCAGAATTAGTTTCATCTTAGATTTCTCTGTATAGCCAAACTGAATCTAGTGCAAGGTAGTATAAAGACATATTAGACATGCAAATTTACTTCTTATGCACCCTTTCTTAAGAAACTGCAGGATTATAGTGCTCCAGCAACATAAGAAGAAGAGAGAGGGAGGTAGAAAGAAGGGGAAAGAGAAAAGGAAACAAGGAAGGGATATAAAGAGGGAAGGAAGGAAAGAAGGGAGACTGGGAGGAAGGAAGGAGAGGGGGAGTGTGTAGGAGAGGCAAGGGGAGGAGAGGAGAAGAACAGAAAGCAAAACTGTAAGACTAAACCAAGAGAGACCTAGTATTCTTAAACAATGAATGGAAGTCCCAGGATGCCAGCTGCTCAGCAGATCTGGAAAATAACTAGTCCTAGCTGGAAGAGTAGAGGGAGTTCTTGGCACTAAGACAGTTATTTGGTAGATGGCAGCATTTAGAAAAACATCGAGGACAAGTACATGGAAGACTAAGGAGCTTTAAAAAGATAAGTACTTTTAAAAGAGTAAAAAACGTTTTACAAGAAAAGAAAAACGTAGAGTACCCTACCTGGCTCTGCAGTGACAATATTTATACAATCACATACCATAAACACTGCTTATATATTTAAACAAATATTTTGATATATTTCTGTTGGAAGGACAGAGCAAGCAGTAAGGGGTGGTACAAAATAATTTTGCTTTTCTGAGCTACCTGAATTTTTATCTATCTTAATAGGAAGTCAGTATATCTAAAAAGGCCTAACATTGAAAAATCAGTAGTAGTATAAACAAATTATTGAACAGTGATGGATGCAAATAGCTACACTAGTTAAACCTGGAATAGTCTGCTGTATTACAATGAAAATCTTTTTACTACAATGTATATACTACTCTGACTTTTTAAGAAAATGTAATTCGTCTAAAGACATATGGTCCCGAGTAGCAAAACTGGCATACTAGCCCAAGTCTTTCTGATTCCAAAGCCCATGCTTTTGTTACTATACTACACTGGCATTCCTTTGCCTGTATGCCTGTATAAACAATCTTTCTTTAGTCATAAAGTTTTTATAACTAAATGAATCTGATGTTTCATGTAACTCAGGTAGTAAGTTCACTGTAACTTGTAAAATCCAATTTGACTGCCTTTTCACTTTCAAAAATGAACCTAGTAACTATAAATTTTAAGTAATTAGTATGTGTAGGTTATGAGAATATATTATCTAAATGGAATGATTGTTTTCACCCTTTATGATCAGTATTTAACAGCTTGATATGCTTACCTTTTTCATGTTAATTCTTATGTTTATGTTTATTATTATATCATGTTTATAATATTGTATTTGTACCTACCAAGAATTTTAAGGTTTTAATTAGAATTCTTTTGTCTTATGATAGGTCTCTCTAATGGTCCAATTAAAGTATATGATACAAGTAAAAGCCAAGAGATTTAAACGTTAATCAGGAGAAAAAAACTTAAGCATCAGATTAACATTTTAAAATTATTTTGTAGATTTCAACTTTATGATATGAAAAGTCCCAATGGAAAAAAATGGAGGAAACTGTATTTCCTTTTTAGAACAATGATTTATTGGGGAAATTGTGGAGTTGATCTATGCATAAGATTACTATAGAATCTTTTAGGGGCACCCGGGTGGCTCAGTCGGTTAAACTCACAACTCTTGATTTCAGCTTAGGTCATGATCTCACAGTCGTGAGATCAAGCCCTAAGTTGGGTTCCAAGCTATACTTGGAGCCTGCTTAAGATGCTATCTCTCCCTCTCTCCTGCTCACATGCATGCTCCCTCTCTCTCAAAAAAAAAAAATAATAATAATAATATAGCATCTTTTAAATAGATCTTCCTAACATTATGACTGACACCAGAGTTACTTATAGGTAGTATCAAGGCCTAATTTTCTAAAGATTTTTAGCAGTTTTCATAATAAAAGTTTTTTTCATGCAAGAATTTGTACATGTTTAATTCAAAATTATAAAATATATTATTATTTTCTCCGGATCCAAAAATTTTTTAAGTGGCTAAATTATCCAATTATACTATTTTACAGGTCTGACTGCCTTTTTACTTTTCTGAAAAGAAGTTTTGAACACAGTACCTATCTTCCTTCAGTGGCAATGTGCTAGTATCTCACTTGTCATTGTTTAAAGTAGTAGTTCCCACATGCTGCACGGGTACTAACTGCATATGAATCCACCTTGGAGCTCATTAACAATACAAATTCCTTGGGTTCCTCGGGATACAGAAATGCTGATGCATAGGAGCACATGTACCCCAATGTTCATAGCAGCACTCTCCACAATAGCTAAAACATGGAAAGAGCCTAAGTGTCCATCAACAGATGAATGGATCAAGAAGATGTGGTTTATCTATACCATGGAATACTACATGGCAATGAGAAACAATGAAATCTGGCCATGTGTAGCAACATGGATGGACCTTGAGGGTGTTATGCTGAGCGAAATAAGTCAGGCAGAGAAGGACAAATATCATATGTTTGCACGTATAGGAGAATTAGGAGGAACTTGACGGAGAAACAAGGGGGAGAAGAAGGGGGGAAATGGTGGAGGAAAGGGAGAGAGGCAAACCATGAGAGACTCTTGAATGCTGACAAAAACTGAGGACTGATGGATGTGGGGGGGAGGAGGGATGGGCATAGAGGAGGGCACTTGTGGGGATGAGCACTGAGTGTTATGTGGAAACTAATTTGATAATAAACTATTTGTAAAAAAAAACAAATTCCTTGGGTTCCTCAAAAAATTAAGAATAGAAATACCATATCATCCAGCAATTCCACTTCTGTGTATTTACCCAAAGGAAACAAAAACATTAATTTAGAAAAATGTATGCACCCTTATGTTGACTGTAGTATTACTTACAATACCCAATATATGGAAGAAACCTAAGTGTCCATCAAGATAAAACAGAAAGACAAATACCGTATGATTTCTTTTATATGTGGAATCTAAAAACAAATCAAACAAAAACAGACTCATGAAAACAGATTAAACTGGTGGTTGCCAGAGGAGAGGGGAGTTAGGGGATGGGCAAAAGAGGTGAAGGGGACTAAAATGTGCAAACTTTCAGTTATAAAATAAACAAGTCAGGGAAATGAAAAAATACAGCAGAGGGAATATATTCAATAATATTTTTATAACTTTATATGGTGGCAGGTAGTAACAACACTTATCATAGTGAGCATTTGCAATGTATATAAATGTCAAGTCACATGTTGTACACCTGAAACTCATTGTATGTCAACTGTACTTCAGAAAATACAGATTCCTGGGCCCCTCCGAGTCGGTTTTACTAGGTCTGAGGCTTGCATAGGAATCTATATTTCACAAGCTCCCAGATATTCAGACACAGAAATCAGGTTTGGAAACCACTAGTTTAGTGTGCTTTTAATGTGAAACAAAATGTAATTTTTTAAATCTTTGAAGTACAAATATTAGAATAGGGAAAAGAAAGATTCTATATGTCATATTAAAATGATCAGATTTCAAGACTTGAGCTTTTTTTGGTTTTTTTGTAGGCTGGGATCACTATGGAAGCAACTTAGCGTTGGGGGCAGGTGAGATCCTTAAGATTTCTCTCTTTTTCTCCCCCAAGAGACAGTTTCATGATCCTTTTATTATTTTTTTAAGTAGTATTACAAATATTCCTAAAGCTCATATACATATATGGTACCATTGGCCTTTGTAGGCCACACAGCATGATAAGCTGACTTGTGTAGCTTAGCTCACGGTCCTAAGGGGGTTTCCTAAGGTGTAATGTAAGCAAAACTAATAAGTTAAATGTATGTATGCCCTTTACCAAAATGATAAAAGCCAAAAAAAGAGTTAGCAGAAGGAAGTCTTAAATTTCAGGGTTTAGATGGTATTATTTTACTAAAAAAAGAACTTTTCCATGGTTTTTAACAGCTAATATAATGCCTTCATCATCTCACCTCTTTGGCTCAATGCCATGGGGACCTCCAGTGCCAGTTCCTGGAAAGCCTTTTCATCATGCTTCATATTCTGGGACCATGCCCATAGCTGGGGGAATGCCTGGTGGTGTGCACAACCAGTTCATACCCCTACAGGTGAGATTTGAGAAGATAATTACTATATTTTTAAGAGACTTAATTTTTCAATGCTCAAGGACTATTGAGAAAAATTTGTTTATTTAGTAATTACTGATTCAGTGCCAACTAGAAGTCCAGTACTAGTCTGGGTGCTAAGAATATATATTATGACCAGGGGTCAGGGCACCTGGCTGGCTCACTTGGTAGAACATGCAACTCTTGATCTTGGAGTCGTGAATTAGAGCCTCATATTGGATGTAGATTACTTTTAAAAAATTAAAAATAAAAATATTTTTTAAAAAAAGAATATATATTATGAGCAGTGGTGACCAAACTGACCTGGTCCCTGCTGTCTTACGTTTGTGTTCTAATAAATAATAATTACAGCAAGTAACATTTTTTTCTAGCACAAAGTGATTTTAACATCAGAAATATAAATTTTCTTTAAGTTATGGAGAATTTTTAAATATTCTTAACTAAACTGCATTTAATTTCTGAAGTCTGGTTTGGAGATTATAAGTGGAAGTCACAAGTCAGCATGATTGACAGATATTAGCAACATGCTTTATGACACTTGTTTTTTCTGCCTGCATTGTTAATTAATGATGGTTTTATTCCTTAAAGGTTACTAAGAAAAGGGTTGCAAACAAAAAGAACTTTGAGAGTAAGGAGGCCCAGAGTTCTCCAGCTACCCCACTTCAGACTAGCCAGCCAGCCTCTTCCAATGTCACCAAAGTGATTCCACAGGAGACTTCATCAGCTTCCTTAAAGTCCTCTCAGATTACTCAACCTGCATCTTCTTTTCAAGTTGAAGGCACCTCCCAAGGCCACAGTATGTCTCACCACAAATCAACACCAAGCTCTTCTTCAAGAAGAAAATCAAGAAAACTGGCTGTCAATTTTGGTGTTTCTAAACCTTCTGAATAAATTTGGTACTTGGAATTAAATTAATTTCTTTCCTTTCCAGCCCTTTTCAGAAAAACATATCTGTGTCTCATAAAAAATTAGAATGTGCTATTTTAAAATAATATGTTTCAATTAAAAATTTTTGATTTGTTGTCAGGCACTTTTCATGCTATATCAAATTGTGCATCTTAAACATGTGCAGTTTGTTTTACATCAATTATACCTCAATAAAGCTGTAAAAAAGAAAACAGCTAAATTAAATCTTGTGTTAAAATAGTACCAGTAGACTAAGCATTAAAATGTACCACTCTAACTATTGGCCTCACCATTAGAAGCATCCTAAACTATGACTTAGACATCATAGTGCAATAATAATAAATTTTGACACTCTTGAGGGATAATTAAATGGAGCATGAAAATTGGGCCTCAAATATAATTTACTGAGTGTGGATTTTATTTCTGTTTTTAATGATGTAACAAGTTTGTCAGGAGAATGGCTCTTATTTATAAGTATTTTAACTTCTGTTTTGTTGTCTCTGAGGGTCCTTTAGACCTGCTGTGAAATGATCACACTTGCGGTGGTGCTGCCAGTTTTGCTTTATTCTAAATTTTGTACCAAAGCAAGTTTAGAATATTGATCAGAGTATTTCATTTAACTGCTTAGAACTACAAAGAGCAATCTAGATTTGAGCAAGTAATTACAATTTTTTAGATTACAAAACCAGCATTAGTAATTTCTAATAGAATTATGTTTCAAAATCTACAGGGTACAATGACCACAAATTAATCTTCTAATAGAATAAAGTAAAAATCTATCAATCATGTTGTTAGTTAAAATAAATTGTGTTACTCTTTTGTATAGCTTTTTACCTGCTTACTTAAACATATATGAGAGCTCCATTGTTGGTCCTTGTAGTGCTTCTTGGGACTGATGAAATTCTAATTTTTTAAAAAATTCTAAGGTGTGCTATAATACAGGCACAATCACTTTGTGGTGTACTTGATTTACATGACAAATGCCTGTCTCATTCTGTTTCCACATTTTTAGCTTTATGCTGAACTGTTCAGTGACTCTGGCATTTTGTCTTTGCATGTCATGTGTGGGTGTGTATTGTTCAAGCTATGGCTGTTAAAATTATTTTAAAATTTATAAAAATTTCTCAGTGGTACCAGGGCCTGAGTTTTTATATATATATTTATCCTTTAGTTTTTGTGATATGCTTATATTTTTAAGGAAGTAAGTTATCATACTTTTTTAAAAGTAGGAACCATAATGTTTATATGGAACTGCTTATTATTCTATCTAGTTTCACTTAACTCATTAAAAATTCTGCCATGAGTCTGAAAGTAGTCTGTTTTTTTTAAATGCTGGCATTGAACTAAATGGATTCCTTTCTCTAACTGCTGATGTCAGAGTTTCTCTATATGTTAACAGGATATTTGTATATTAGTAGTGCCTTTAGTATAAGAGATAAATGTTCATTATCTGGCATTTATTATAGTCCGTGTGAGTTTCTGTGATTTTATTTTCTGTTAATTTTCCAGATTCAATTGTTCATTGGTTCCCACCATTTCCTTGTTGGGAATGTTTATCTGTAGTGGAATCTTGAATAATTCTCAGTGTTTGTCCTTATTATCTCATAGACTCTGTATTTGTTTTAAAAGGAAACATCTATTATAGGAATACAATACAAGAAAGTTAAATTATGACAGTAATGTTCTGTTAACTTCTTACTACTTTAAAGTGTGTAATATTTTTCACCTTATGTACCTGTACAAACCAGCATTCAAGAATTCTCACTCATCGTTATTGTGTGACCCCTCTAAAAATAGTGCGCAACCCACATCTTTTTTAGAGTACAGAGGAAGGAGCATGTGCCTTCTTCTGAAAACTGCCAAGAAAAAGTTTCAACAGGCATATTGCCACCAAGCCCAAAAGGATATTTTCCCAGTGTTTGAGCAAAGTGAGCTGATAATTCTACGTGAGTAGGCAGGAAAAGTGTTTTCTTTTCATTCTTTCCTCTCCTTTTAAAAAAACATAGTATTCTAAAGGTCAAGATTAAAGAGAGATTAAAATAGGAAAGCACTTGATAATGACTAGATAGTGGTCAGGCTTTCATCTCTATTCCTTTCCCTTTGTAGACCTATTCCAAATGTGGGCATGAGGTCAATGGATCAACAGGACATGTGCCTCCCTGTGGAAACCATGAGAAGTAGAGGCTGTTTGTATCTCATGATAATCTTAAGGAGACTGGATTCATTGATAGTATGGGAAACTTACAGTTTTTCCCTTTTGGATGGGGCAGACTCAATCCACCAGCTAAAAGTATAGAAATATGCCCATTTGTTGAATCTGTTGTAAACATTCTATGACAGCTGTGGTCTGTATAGGGCACAGAAGAACAGAGTCCCCAAATTGCTTCATGCTTCCACATAACTACAGCAGTTACATCTAAATATCCTTATTCAATAATTCTCTTTTTTTTTAGTGCATTAAGTGAATTTTGAAAATTGATTCTTCTACTCTCATTGTTCCTTGTTACAGTTTCCTGCATTACCTGATCATTACCTGAGTTTTATAATTTGACAGAATGTAATTGATTTAAACAACACGTAGACTAAAGTCTTAAACATCGGAAAGTCAACCACATGAAAAATTAATTTTGCCACTGTGTGCACCTTGGTTTCAAGTTAAGACTTCCTTGCTTTTCAGAGGGATAGTTTTGTTTTGTTTTTTTTTAACCAGAAAAAAACAGACTTTATTAATTCATATAGAGTATATAAATACATGGGTGAAGCTCAGTGACAAGTAACTCAAAGGGATGATTGGAACTTGGGGCTCATATAACATTTTAACAAATTATAAATTTCTAGAGAAGTGACATGGCAAAAACAAAGAAGGGGATTAGGCTTTTAGGAGTGACAAACTATAGGAAAGTAAATATGTGGGAGGAAGCCAATAGAAGATGAGTTATTTTTTATCTTATTTTAGTAAGTTTTGTTATGTAGTTTTTTTTAGAACTGAAAAGATAAGCTGGGTTTTTTTTTCTGTTGGTAGGAGAGATAAAGGACTCTTAATGCAGGTTTTTGTTGTTTATTTCCTCTTCTATGATCAGGTATTCACTTTGGTTTTAGACTGGTATTTCCAAACTAGTCTAAATTCTTCATTTTAAGGGAAGGAGCAGTGAAGAGGAGTTAGAAGAAGCAAACCAATGAAATCAGATATCCAGTCACTGCATTTTCAGACTATATTTCTAGCTCAAGGAAATAGGTAAGCTGCAGGGGCTTTTTTATTCACTTTTTAATCATCTGTTCTATTTCTATTAATGAATCATACATTTTTGTAATGGTCGTCTAATTTTTACATGAAGTAAATAGAACTGTCCAGATTGCCATTGAAACTAGGCCTAATGTGCTTTGTCTCATTGTTCAGAGCATCTTTTTTAAAGCAACTGTGTACACTTTCCCAGCTTTTGAGCTTGCTATCTTAGGATCATCTTGCTTTCAAATTACCTTTTTACTATAGAGGACAATTAATGTATTGGAAAGAAATAACCATGACAGGCATTCTCTACTTAAAAAAAAAAATTAATCACAGAAGTTTCTTTAGCATTTTACTAGAGATAGTGATCGTACTCAAACTGGTAGTGTTCTCTATGTATATTTTGTAAGCTTTGTCAGTGGAATAGCCTTTTTCACAGGAGCTTCCTTTTCCTAATCAGGATAAGGCTTAAAATTCGAGAAATGAATATTTTTCAAACTGACCTAGTTCATATTTCCGTCAGACCTCTCCATCTTCCGCGAGGGAGCAGTAAAAGCTGAGTGTTGAAACAGACAACAGTGCTGAGTTAGCAGGCGTGCGGAAGTGTCACTGTTACAGTACTGAGTTAGTTAAAAGCTTGGACAGCACTGATCTTTTTTTTTTTTTTTCCAGAGAGGGGGAAAAATTGTATAAAATAGTTTTAGTAGTTAAGGGTATCAGGAATATAGCTGCTTTTGTATCTATGTGTATGTCAGTGAACCAACAATTATGCCTTGCTCAATCAATGCATTCAGCCATCTCAAGTGCAATTTGTGATGGAGACTCTGGTTTCCAATAGATAGTTTTACATAGTTAAACCTGTAAAAATTAATTTTTTTCCAGAAATACACCCATTGCTGTTGATTTCAGCAATTGGTATCCTATTAAGTTGCCTAGGCCAAATAATTAAGCTTCTACAGATATTTTAGTATTGTGAAGCCAAATTCTCATACTGTTTCTCATGAAATAATAGGACTGAGAATTTGGTCCACAGTTTGCTTTAAGTTATTTTATTCCTTTCCCTTTATAGCTAAGGGGCTTTTTCCTTTGTTTTGGGATTTGATATTTTTGTTGCCTCAGGTCTCTTACCTTTTTTTTTTGCTTGCACCCAGTTGCTTCTCTGAGGATTTTCATCTATTTTGATATATGAGTAATAAATTGTGTGCTGTATAATCAAAGTGTTCAACATTCTGTTCATTTAAACAATATAAGTATAATTCACACATATGTATCTTAACTCATTTCTTTTCTCGCATAGCTATTTTATAAGTAACTGGAATTTTTCATTAGATCTTATACAGAGCAGTATTTTATTAAAAATTCAAAAGGGAAGACTTTTATGTGCTCATTTTGTAGTTTTTGTTTTTTAAATATCTTTACATTGTCTGCAATTAAAGTGTTTTAAACTTGCATTGGAATGGACTCCGAATGTATTTTTGTGTTAAATTGTACATTTGTAGATTTCTAGCATGAAGTTAGCCTCAAAATGTTGTGCAGAAGGATTTTAAAATATAAGAGTCACTGAAAGAGTTTAAACATCTATACATGTTAAATGCTATATGGATTTTAATTAAACCCTTGAGAATGATTTCATAAGCTGTTTGTTCTTGTATGTTTGGATTAATATCAAAAGTAGAAACATTACAGTATTCACTTAAACCCTATATCTTCTTATATGTGTATCTTGAACCTATGTCCTCTAAACTGAGACAGCATGGTTAGTGGAAAAAGTCTGAAGACTGTAGATTCAGATGGCCACTGTTCAGATCCTTTCTCTACTTATTACTAGTTGTAAATAAGTCATTATATTAGCATTGGCAAATCATATAAGTATAAGCCTCAGTTTCTTCATTTTCTAAAGGAAGAAAACACTCGTGTTGTTAATATTTATAAAACACTATGTACATACTAGGTGTATTACAAATGTTAGTAAATAAGGATTTATCCTGTGTATATGAAGATCTGTCCCAGAGTCCTCTGAATGGTGCCAAATACCTTTATGCTCTTTGCACTGAGTCACTTTCCAGTATCCAGTTTGTAGAGTCCTTGTGCCTCACCTGGCTATCTGGGAGACTCTCCTCTCTCTGTTCTTCTTTTTCCCTGTCATGATCCCCTCTATCTTTTCTACCATGCAAGGGAAGGTTATTACAGAGCTACCTGGAAAGAGGCCTTCATTTCTACTCATAAGACTGGGGAATCTACAAGACTCATATCTTGCCAGTATTAGCCACGTCTCACAATATAACTCCAATGCATTATTTTACCAAATAATTTTACCACCTATGGTATGGGTGAGAAGGAATTAGAAAGAAGGGGTTAAGGAGGGAAGAACATCTCTTCCTACTGTATCTGCTCCCAGTTCTGTCTCATAAACCTCAAACTGCCTCTAGAGTTTTGTACTTCACTCAAGACTCCAAAGAGCAATCACATCATGATACAGTATGTGGCCTCCTGCTGGATCAGGACCTGCTGGTCTGTGCTTACCAGTGGAGACTTAGCTATTTTCCCACTCCATTCCCTGAGACTGCCAGCTCCTCATGTTGAGATCCATAGGAACCACCCCTCTTCACCCCAACTCTATAGTATCATTGGACTTCACTCCAATCTTGGTACCAATCTTTTGACTTGAGCATCAAAACTAAACAAACCAAAACCCACTCAAGCTAGCTTAAGGAAAGGATATTTGTTGCAAGAAATTGGGGCAATCTTACAGAATACAACCCAGGAAGTACAATCAAGCCTCTCAGGAACTGAACCTTCCTTAGAAGGTTTCCTCCCAGTGCACTCTGTCCCCTCTCCATGGGGCTATGAGGTCTGTGGTCTCTGTGACTCCGTAGATCAGGTCACTCATCTGTATTAGTGGTGAGAGGGGAAGGGAGGGCAGGTCATTTTGAGGCACTACCCCTACAGGACTATGATTTGACAAGGAAATGCTGACCTCTCTAAGGCAGGCTCTTAAGCACCCACCACATCCTGGGTCAGCAGTCCTTACAGTTTTTACTTAAAAGAAGGCCTGCAAAACAGCTTTACCCTAATAGTAACCAAAGCTCACTGTGTAATGTACCTGTAAACAGCTCTCATAAAATGGTCATCCTAGTTAAACTCCTTCAACTTGGAAAATGGTTGCCTTTAGAATTTTCCAAAGCTTTATGGAACCCCTAATTCCTACAGTTGTAGCAATGTTAGCCATTTCATGAAGTTCCTAGATAATCAATAAATAAGTCTACTGATTACTAAGTGCCTAATATCCCATGCCAATATCGTAAATGGTTTACATAGATTATCTCCTTTAATCCTCATAACCCTATCATGTGAATAGGTTTTACCTATGCAATAGTCTGACTTCAAATCCTAAACTTAAAAACCTGGCAGAAAAGATCTAGTGCTGAATACCTCAACACCAGACACCCTTACTGGAATTTTTTGTCTTTTTTCCAACATTTCATTGCCAAACTTTTTCTTGTTAAGTTTATTTATGATTAAGAGAAAGAGAGCGCGTGTGCAGAAGAGAGAGAGGGAGACAGAGAGAATCCCAAGCAGAGTCCCCAGTGCCAGCGCCGAATCCAACATGGGACTTGATCCCACGAACCACGAGATCAGGACCTAAGCTGAAATCAAGAGTCAGACACTTAACTAACTGAGCCACCCAGGCTCCCCTCATTACAAAAATTTCCTAAAAAACTGCAAAGTTTAAAATATTATATGTCTACAGGGGCCCCTGGGTGGCTCAGTGGGTTAAGCGTCCGACTTCAGCTCAGGTCATATGATCTCACGGTTTGTGGGTTTGGGCCCCGCATCACGCTCTGTGCTGACAGCTAGCTCAGAGCCTGGAGCCTGCTTCAGATTCTGTGTCTCCCTCTCTGACCCTCCCTTGTTCACGCTCTCTCTCTCTCTCTGAAATAAATTTCAAAAAAATTTTTAAATAAAAAATTATATGTCTACATATACCCACCACCTAGCTTCTGCCATTAACACGTTACCTGCTTTATTACATATCCATCTATCCATTCACAGGAATCTTAGTGTTAGAAGAGCTTCCCGAAGCACCCTGCTAAGTCATCCACTCTGGTCAGGTTATCAAATGACCAATAATATGCCTAGTTGGGAGCAGTAGAAAAAAAGACCTGTGGAATCCAGTTCGTCATGTGTCAGCAGAGGTCTCTGTCCTGGAAAGGATGTGTTCCAATGGAAAAATGACCTGTCATGCAGGATATCCAAGACAACTCAACTGAAGAAATCACTCAGAATGGTTTAGAATTGTACCTCGGGTTGAAAAGATTGTAAGAAGATGGAATACATGTTAGACTGCCAAAGTGAACTGTCCTGAATCCCTGCTTTTCTAGCAGGAGGCACCAAAAGAGCTGACTTCAGGGAAGCCATCATGGTGGACAGCTTCCCCAAGTGGATCAATGTCTTTCCCTATTCAGCTCAAACCTCCGGAGTAACAGCCCTGAGGCAGCTGTTTGCAGCACCAAGATGGCAGTGACCATCATATAAAACAGTAAGTCTATCCTTGTTTCCTTTGACTTGGAGGAATTTGTGGTCAGGATCCTTATTGTGACAAAACCTGTAGTTGAACAGGCTGAAAAGACAGCATATATCTCTAGGTACAAAGTTGCCAGGTTTTCTATACCTCCATGTCTGATTTTTTATGGAGTGTGGCGAAAAATGAATGAATAAAACGATGTCTTAAAAAAAGAGTTCTCAGGGTGCCTGGGTAGTTCAGTTGGTTAAGCATCCAACTTTAGCTCAGGTCATGATCTCACAGTTTATGGGTTCGAGCCCCATATTGGGCTCTGTACTAACAGCTCAGAGCCTGGAGCCTGCTTTGGATTCTGTGTCTCCCTCTCTCTGTGCCCCTCCCCCACTCATGCTCTGTTTCTCTCTGTCTCAATAAGAAATAAACATAAAAATTTTTTAAAAAAAGAATTCTCTCAAAGCTGGTTTTGACAATTTGCAGCCAAACTTAAGCATGCAGCATTCTGTTTGTAGTTTTGTCTGTAGGGTTTCTTCAGTTATGTTCATTCCAGGAGTATGTTCCCACTCCAATGATTCGTGTTGTTGGGCCTACAACACATAAGAGCAGACAGGCCCATGTGGCATTTCCCACACACCTCTGAGGCAGATGTCTTCTGCAAAGAAAGCAAGAGGTGACATAGTATTAGGAGAAGAGAGCTTTCTGGCACAGGGCAAGAAATTGATGGAAGACATGTCAGTGGGGACCAGGGATAGATTTAGTGGGGCCGGCAGGCAGAGAGGAGAAACCCAACATTACTTGAAGGATATACTTTGAAATCATACGTTCCATATGTATTCGTTGAGGACCTGCCAAGTGCCAGGAAATTTCGTTTTCAGGGAAGAACTCCAAAGGAGAGGGAAGAGAAACTAGGGCTGAGCCAGCATACGAACTGTGTTTCCTTCATATAGAAATGACTGTGGATGTATAACACAGTGCTCCTACTTCATTTATGACCCTAAGGAGCAATTTTCTTTCTTTCTTCTTTCACCAGAACATTAAAAAGTAAGCTGGCATGATTTCCAGGCAAAGAGGGACTTTTGTCAGGTAATTTTTCTCTTTTCCTTTGCCACAAAACAATATATTTTCTTTTCTGGGGAAGGAGCACACAGCCCTTGCTCAAGAATAGTACATGTTAGTCACAGCTCATTGTCTTTATTCCTCTCTGGAAAGGAAAAATCATTATAGGGTGCTCTCAGAGAGTCCTCGTAAGGGGACTGGACAGAGGATAGGATGCAGAGTCTGAATTAGCAGTGTCAGACAGATGCTCGTGTCCATAGCAAGAAGCCAGGAGCTGAAATCCCAGGATCTGTATACACTGGCTATGGGACAGACTATTAACGCAGTTTTTGTGAACTTTTGTTTGTTTTTGTTTTTTTTTTTTTTGGATATCATCACCGCTAAATAATAAATCTTTCCTAATTCAACACACACGAACCACTTTCCCCACTTCACCTTAATCAAACACCAGCAGAGTCTTAACCAGTATCTCTGGGGTAATCAGTGATGCTTTCCCAATTATACTTCCTTAGGACCACTAAGTGAAGAAGATAATCATTTTTTTGTTGTTTGCTATAATGTCATCATGTGGTATTTCTACACTTATTGCTAGCTAAAAATATAGATCACAATCACACGAGTCATCATTGATTCCTCCCCCGTCACACACAGTTGGTTCTCAAATCCTGGTGCATTGTCATCTCCTGTATCTGCCTCTGTCCTCATGATTACTGCCTTAATGCAAGTCTACTTCCTCTTATACTTGGCCTATTGCAATGGTCCCCTATTTTCCCTGCTTCCCATCTTAGACCACTCCAGCCTCTATTTTAAAAAGGGGGGGGCACCTGCATAGCTCAGGCAGTTAAGTGTCCAACTCTTGATTTCAGCTCAGGTTATGACTTCACATTTCATGAGTTCCAGCCCCACATTGGGCTCTGCACTGATAGTACGAAGCCTGCTTGGGATTCTTTCTCTCCTTCTCTCTCTGCCCCTCCCCTGTTTGTGTGTGTTCCCGCTCTCTCTCAAAATAAATAAATAAACTTTTTAAACATTTTTTTTAAAAAATAGTAAATTCTGTTTACAGACAAAGTGCTTTTTAGCATTTTATTTTATTTTATTGTGATAAGAACTCAACATGAGATCCACCTTCTTTATAAGTTTTTAAGTGTACAACACAGTGTTGCTGACTAAGGGTGCAATATTGTATGGCAGATTTTTAGAATGCATTTAACTGAAATGTTACATTCATTGATTAGTAACTCCCCAATTCCTGGCAATCATTTCAGATTGATGTTTTTTTCTGATGTTCCCTCAGATTGAAGTTTTCCTCAAGCCCCACATTAAATACAAATATACAAGGGTCCATCATCATGACATTTTAGGATACTGAGGGCAAGAAGCATTTGAAAGTTTCCAAGAAAAAAGATTACGCAGAAAGGAGTAGGAACAAGAATGACTTAAGCTTCTCTAAGGCAGTACCAGCAGCTAAAGAATACTGGAGCAACAGCTTCAAAATATTGAAAGAAAATAATTTCTTTTTAAAAATTTGTTGGGGTGCCCGGGTGGCTCAGTCGGTTGGGCGGCCAACTTTGGCTCAGGTCATGATCTCACGGTTCATGGGTTCCAACCCCGCATCGGGCTCTGTGCTGACAGCTAGCTCAGAGCCTTGATCCTGTCTTCAGATTCTGTGTCTCCCTCTCTCTCTGACCTTCCCCTTCTCACACTCGCTCTCTCTCTCAGAAATAAATAAAACATTTAAAATTTATTTTAATATAAATAAATATAAATTTATTTTAAATGTTTTTATTTATTTCTGAGAGAGAGAGCGAGCATGAGCAGAGGAGGGGCAGAGAGGGAGAGAGACACAGAATTCATACCAGGCTCCAGGATCTGAGCTGTCAGCACAGAGTCCAATGTGGGGCTTGAACTCACGGACCACAAGATCATGACCTGAGTCAGACGCTTAACCAACTGAGCCACCCAGCACCCCAGAAATAATTTCTAACATAGAATTCTATACCTAGCCAAGTAGCAATAAAATGTTAGGATAAAATAAAGACACTTTCTTTTTCTTCTTTTAAAAAAATGTTTATTGTTTATTTTTGAGAGAGATAGAGCATGAGTGGGGGAGGAGGAGGGGCAAAGAAAGAGGGAGACAAAGATTCCCACACAGGCTCCAGGCTGTCAGCACAGAGCTCGACGTGGGGCTCAAACCCACAAACTGTGAGATCATGACCTGAGCCAAATTCAGAAGCTCAACTGACTGAGCCATCCAGGCACCCCAAGACATTTTCTAACATAAAAGTCTCAATAGGGGAGCCTGGGTGGCTCAGTTAGTTAAGCATCCAACTCTTAATTTTGGCTCAGGTCATGATCTCACAGTTTTGGATCCAGCCCCATGTCAGGCTCCGCTCTGAGTGTGGAGTCTGCTTAGGATTCTCTCTCTCTCCCCCTCGGTCCCTTTCCCCTTTTCATGCTCTCTCTCTCTCTCTTTCTCTCTCTCTCTCTCAAAATAAAAATCTCAAATAATTTACCTTCTAAGTATCCCATCTCAGGAAACTACGAGAATAAGCACTAACAGAGTGAGAATTTAAGCCAAGACTGAAGATTTAAACCAACGGAAAAAGGTTTCTGTTCACATCAGAAGATAATTTCCACAATGATAGAAAGGTAGGTTGACATTTGAAAGCTGTCCATCAGGCCTAAAGGCTGACCAGCATAAACTGGAAAAAGTTAGAGAGGTCCAGAAAAGAATGTCTTAAAAAAAAAAAAAATGAATTTTGAGAGGAGTGTCCAGGTGGCTCAATCAGTTAAGCGTCTGGCTCTTGATCTAGGGTCAGGTCGTGATCGCACAGTTCATGAGTTAGAACCCCACGTTGGGCTCTGTGCTGATGGTGTGGAGCCTGCCTGGGATTCTCTCTCTCTGACCCTCCCACCTCCTCTCAATAAATAAACTGGAAAAAAATGAGTTTTAAGAAAATTTCTGATGTCTCTGAACATTTTCAGAGGAGATTTAGAAAAGCATAAAAGGTATTTGTGTTGAATTAACAAGTTCAATAAGAAAAATCAGATCACATATTAATTCTAGAGAAAATAGAAAAGTTTTACATAAAAGGAAAATAATCATAACATGCATCCAGAAAAAAAATAGATGGCATAATTCAGATTTTAATAAAGAAACTAATAACTTTTAGGTACAGGCAGATTTAAGAAAACTTTTAAAAAACTAATAACAACATAGGGACTAGTTTACCACTCCTGGCTGAAGAGGCAGGAAGTACATGCCATTGCTTGGCCCCAGAGAGGCCATTATTGTTGTTGCCTGACAAGAACTAAGGGCTTTTAGGGGCGCCTGGGTGGCTTAGTCGGTTAAGTGTCCGACTTTCACTTAGGTCATGATCTTGCGGTT